>NC_068435.1:4587138-4689638 GCF_023373465.1 Oncorhynchus keta | reverse complement strand
ATCAGTCAGCCTCTTCATCATGTCATGTTAGGTGTTACAGTCCTCTTCATCATGTCATGTTAGGTGTTACAGTCAGCCTCTTCATCAGTCAGCCTCTTCATCAGTCAGCCTCTTCATCATGCCATGTTAGGTGTTACAGTCAGCCTCTTCATCAGTCAGCCTCTTCATCAGTCAGCCTCTTCATCATGCCATGTTAGGTGTTACAGTCAGCCTCTTCATCAGTCAGCCTCTTCATCATGTCATGTTAGGTGTTACAGTCAGCCTCTTCATCAGTCAGCCTCTTCATCAGTCAGCCCCTTCATCATGCCATGTTAGGTGTTACAGTCAGCCTCTTCATCAGTCAGCCTCTTCATCAGTCAGCCCCTTCATCATGCCATGGTAGGTGTTACAGTCCTCTTCATCAGTCAGCCTCTTCATCAGTCAGCCTCTTCATCATGTCATGTTAGGTGTTACAGTCAGCCTCTTCATCAGTCAGCCTCTTCATCAGCAGCCTCTTCATCATGCCATGTTAGGTGTTACAGTCAGCCTCTTCATCAGTCAGCCTCTTCATCAGTCAGCCTCTTCATCATGTCATGTTAGGTGTTACAGTCAGCCTCTTCATCAGTCAGCCTCTTCATCAGTCAGCCCCTTCATCATGCCATGTTAGGTGTTACAGTCAGCCTCTTCATCAGTCAGCCTCTTCATCAGTCAGCCTCTTCATCAGTCAGCCTCTTCATCATGCCATGTTAGGTGTTACAGTCAGCCTCTTCATCAGTCAGCCTCTTCATCATGTCATGTTAGGTGTTACAGTCAGCCTCTTCATCAGTCAGCCTCTTCATCAGTCAGCCTCTTCATCATGTCATGTTAGGTGTTACAGTCCTCTTCATCAGTCAGCCTCTTCATCAGTCAGCCTCTTCATCATGCCATGTTAGGTGTTACAGTCAGCCTCTTCATCAGTCAGCCTCTTCATCATGCCATGTTAGGTGTTACAGTCCTCTTCATCATGCCATGTTAGGTGTTACAGTCAGCCTCTTCATCAGTCAGCCTCTTCATCATGTCATGTTAGGTGTTACAGTCAGCCTCTTCATCAGTCAGCCTCTTCATCAGTCAGCCTCTTCATCAGTCAGCCTCTTCATCAGTCAGCCTCTTCATCATGCCATGTTAGGTGTTACAGTCCTCTTCATCATGTCTGTCTGTCTGTCTGTCTGTCTGTCTGTCTGTCTGTCTGTCTGTCTGTCTGTCTGCTGATTGGAAACAACAGAATGTGTTGCAATATTTTGATTGTGTTAACATAGGGGGTAAGGTAGCCTAACCGACAGGTCTTTGTTCCAAATCCCCGACCCAGGAGAAAAAAATGCTGATGTGCCCTTGAGCAAGGCACTTAACCCTAGTTGCTCTGGATAAGAGAGTCTGCTAAAAGTAAGTGTGAAGACTGGAAATCGGTGAAATGACCGTATCAAACTGACTATGAGCCCACATGCATCTCAGGTCAGCTCACTGATACAACACTTTCTGTTACAGATGCCGTATGAACTAAATGGTCCAATCAGAAGTAACCTATTTGGATGATTTGCATAATAATGTTTCATGTCTGTTCTCCAGGGAGGGGAACTCACCTGATCACCACATGGCCATCACCTACAGTCAGCTGCTGGGGCAGGTGTGCAGGTGTGCCAATGTTCTGAAGCAGATGGGTAAGACCAAAACGTCTGGCTCTTTCAAAGACGGGGGGTTCAGTAATAAGTGCCAAAGACACACACACACCATTTGACATGAGTTTTGGATACTCAGATTCCATAATATTTCTTCCACCTTTTTGTCTTCTGGCGTGTGTGTTAACAGGAGTGAGGAAGGGAGACAGGGTGGCCATCTACCTCCCTATGATTCCAGAGCTGGTGTACACCATGCTGGCCTGCACCAGGATAGGAGCGGTCCACTCCATCGTGGTCAGTGCAGGGATTGACATTAAGGGTTGCTCTAGGAAGTCAAAATCAGCAGACGACTGTTCTGTAAACACTGGCCACAGAGTCTATCAGGAAGTCAAATCAGCAGACAACTGTTCTGTAAACACTGGCCACAGAGTCTATCAGGAAGTCAAATCAAAAGGCAGTGAGTGTTAAGCTTCTACAGAATCACAGTGTTCTAGATAATCACAGCGTTCTAGATAATCACAGTGTTCTAGAGAATCACAGTGTTCTAGATAATCACAGTGTTCTAGATAATCACAGTTTTCTAGAGAATCACAGTGTTAGAGAGAATCACAGTGTTCTAGAGAATCACAGTGTTAGAGAGAATCACAACTTTCTAGAGAATCACAGTGTTCTAGAGAATCACAGTGTTAGAGAGACTCACGGTGTTCTAGAGAATCACAGTGTTAGAGAGAATCACAGTGTTCTAGAGAATCACAGTGTTCTAGAGAATCACAGTGTTCTAGAGAATCACAGTGTTCTAGAGAATCACAGTGTTCGAGAGAATCACAGTGTTCTAGAGAATCACAGTGTTCTAGAGAATCACAGTGTTTTAGAGAATCACAGTGTTAGAGAGACTCACGGTGTTCTAGAGAATCACAGTGTTAGAGAGAATCACAGTGTTCTAGAGAATCACAGTGTTCTAGAGAATCACAGTGTTTGAGAGAATCACAGTGTTCTAGAGAATCACAGTGTTCTAGAAAATCACAGTGTTCTAGAGAATCACAGTGTTAGAGAGAATCACAGTGTTAGAGAGAATCACAGTGTTCTAGAGAATCACAGTGTTAGAGAGAATCACAGTGTTCTAGAGAATCACAGTGTTAGAGAGAATCACAGTGTTAGAGAGATTCACGGTGTTCTAGAGAATCACAGTGTTAGAGAGAATCACAGTGTTAGAGAGATTCACGGTGTTAGAGAGAATCACAAGTTTCTAGAGAATCACAGTGTTCTAGAGAATCACAGTGTTCTAGAGAATCACAGTGTTAGAGAGAATCACAGTGTTCTAGAGAATCACAGTGTTCGAGAGAATCACAGTGTTCTAGAGAATCACAGTGTTCGAGAGAATCACAGTGTTCTAGAGAATCACAGTGTTCTAGAGAATCACAGTGTTCTAGAGAATCACAGTGTTTTAGAGAATCACAGTGTTCTAGAGAATCACAGTGTTCTAGAGAATCACAGTGTTAGAGAGAATCACAGTGTTAGAGAATCACAGTGTTAGAGAATCACAGTGTTAGAGAGAATCACAGTGTTAGAGAGAATCACAGTGTTCTAGAGAATCACAGTGTTCTAGAGAATCACAGTGTTCGAGAGAATCACAGTGTTCGAGAGAATCACAGTGTTCGAGAGAATCACAGTGTTCTAGAGAATCACAGTGTTCTAGAGAATCACAGTGTTCTAGAGAATCACAGTGTTTGAGAGAATCACAGTGTTCTAGAGAATCACAGTGTTAGAGAGAATCACAGTGTTAGAGAGAATCACAGTGTTAGAGAGAATCACAGTGTTCTAGAGAATCACAGTGTTCTAGAGAATCACAGTGTTCTAGAGAATCACAGTGTTCGAGAGAATCACAGTGTTCGAGAGAATCACAGTGTTCGAGAGAATCACAGTGTTCTAGAGAATCACAGTGTTTTAGGTCAGGAATCTGATTGGGCCACTCCAGAAGTGCAGGACTCTGATTGGGCCACTCCAGAAGTCCAGGACTCTGACTGGACCACTCCAGAAGGTCAGGACTCTGACTGGGCCACTCCAGAAGGTCAGGACTCTGACTGGACCACTCAGAAGGTCAGGACTCTGACTGGGCCACTCCAGGTTGGTCAGGACTCTGACTGGGCCACTCAGGTTGAGGTCAGGACTCTGACTGGGCCACTCAGGTTGAGGTCAGGACTCTGACTGGGCCACTCAGGTTGAGGTCAGGACTCTGACTGGGCCACTCAGGTTGAGGTCAGGACTCTGACTGGGCCACTCAGGTTGAGGTCAGGACTCTGACTGGGCCACTCCAGAAGGTCAGGACTGACTGGGCCACTCAGGTTGAGGTCAGGACTCTGACTGGGCCACTCCAGAAGGTCAGGAATCTGACTGGGCCACTCCAGAAGGTCAGGAATCTGATTGGGCCACTCCAGAAGTACAGGACTCTGACTGGACCACTCCAGAAGGTCAGGACTCTGACTGGGCCACTCCAGAAGGTCAGGACTCTGACTGGGCCACTCCAGAAGGTCAGGACTCTGACTGGGCCACTCCAGAAGGTCAGGACTCTGACTGGACCATTCCAGAAGGTCGGGACTCTGACTGGACCACTCCAGAAGGTCGGGACTCTGACTGGACCACTCCAGAAGGCCAGGACTCTGACTGGACCACTACAGAAGGTCAGGACTCTGACTGGGCCACTCCAGAAGGATATGACTGACTGGGCCACTCCAGAAGGTCAGGACTCTGACTGGACTACTCCAGAAGGTCAGGACTCTGACTGGACCACTCCAGAAGGTCAGGACTCTGACTGGGCCACTCAGGTTGAGGTCAGGACTCTGACTGGGCCACTCAGGTTGAGGTCAGGACTCTGACTGGGCCACTCAGAAGGTCAGGACTGACTGGGCCACTCAGGTTGAGGTCAGGACTCTGACTGGGCCACTCCAGAAGGTCAGGACTCTGACTGGGCCACTCCAGAAGGTCAGGAATCTGACTGGGCCACTCCAGAAGGTCAGGAATCTGATTGGGCCACTCCAGAAGTCCAGGACTCTGACTGGACCACTCCAGAAGGTCAGGACTCTGACTGGGCCACTCCAGAAGGTCAGGACTCTGACTGGGCCACTCCAGAAGGTCAGGACTCTGACTGGACCACTCCAGAAGGTCGGGACTCTGACTGGGCCACTCCAGAAGGTCAGGACTCTGACTGGACCACTCCAGAAGGTCAGGACTCTGACTGGGCCACTCCAGAAGGTCAGGACTGACTGGGCCACTCCAGAAGGTCAGGACTCTGACTGGGCCACTCCAGAAGGTCAGGACTCTGACTGGACCACTCCAGAAGGTCAGGCTTCTGACTGGACCAGTTTAGAAGGTCAGGACTCTGACTGGGCCACTCCAGAAGGTCAGGACTCTGACTGGGCCACTCCAGAAGGTCAGGACTCTTACTGGGCCACTCCAGAAGGTCAGGACTCTGACTGGGCCACTCAGGTTGAGGTCAGGACTCTGACTGGGCCACTCAGGTTGAGGTCAGGACTCTGACTGGGCCACTCAGGTTGAGGTCAGGACTCTGACTGGACTACTCCAGAAGGTCAGGACTCTGACTGGACCACTCTGACTCTCACCTAACTTCTGTTGAGCTTCAATTGGCGGACAGACAGCCTTACATTCTCCTGCAAAATGTCTTGATGAACTTGGGAATTCATTTTTCCGTTGATAATAGCAAGCTGTCCAGACCCTGAGGCAGCAAAGCAGCCCCAAACCCATGATGCTCCCTCCACCAGACTTTACAGTTGGGATGAGGTTTTGATGTTGGTGTGCTGTGCCTTTTTTTCTCCACACATAGTGTTGTGTGTTCCTTCCAAACAACTCAACTTTAGTTTCAACTTTAGTGGAACATCCAGGTGCTCTTTTGCAAACTTCAGATGTGCAGCAATGTTTTTTTTGGACAGCAGTGGCTTCTTCCATGAACACCATTCTTGTTAAGTGTTTTACGAACCGTAGACTCGTCAACAGAGATGTTTGCATCTTCCAGAGATTTCTATATGAAGATTAATAGGGTTCCATTGTGGTTCACTATGTAGGGAATAGGGTTTCATTGTGGTTCACTATGTAGGGAATAGGGTTTCATTATGGTTCACTATGTAGGGAATAGGGTTCCATTGTGGTTCACTATGTAGGGAATAGGGTTTCATTATGGTTCACTATGTAGGGAATAGGGTTCCATTGTGGTTCACTATGTAGGGAATAGGGTTTCATTATGGTTCACTATGTAGGGAATAGGGTTTCATTATGGTTCACTATGTAGGGAATAGGGTTCCATTGTGGTTCACTATGTAGGGAATAGGGTTTCATTATGGTTCACTATGTAAGGAATAGGGTTCCATTGTGGTTCACTATGTAGGGAATAGGGTTTCATTATGGTTCACTATGTAGGGAATAGGGTTCCATTGTGGTTCACTATGTAGGGAATAGGGTTTCATTATGGTTCACTATTTAGGGAATAGGGTGCCATTATGGTTCACTATGTAGGGAATAGGGTGCCATTATGGTTCACTATGTAGGGAATAGGGTGCCATTATGGTTCACTATGTAGGGAATAGGGTGCCATTATGGTTCACTATGTAGGGAATAGGGTTCCATTATGGTTCACTATGTAGGGAATAGGGTGCCATTATGGTTCACTATGTAGGGAATAGGGTACCATTATGGTTCACTATGTAGGGAATAGGGTTCCATTATGGTTCACAATGTAGGGAATAGGGTGCCATTATGGTTCACTATGTAGGGAATAGGGTGCCATTATGGTCCACTATGTAGGGAATAGGGTGCCATTATGGTTCACTATGTAGGGAATAGGGTTCCATTGTGGTTCACTATGTAGGGAATAGGGTTTCATTATGGTTCACTATGTAGGGAATAGGGTTCCATTATGGTTCACTATGTAGGGAATAGGGTGCCATTATGGTTCACTATGTAGGGAATAGGGTGCCATTATGGTTCACTATGTAGGGAATAGGGTGCCATTATGGTTCACTATGTAGGGAATAGGGTTCCATTATGGTTCACTATGTAGGGAATAGGGTGCCATTATGGTTCACTATGTAGGGAATAGGGTTTCATTATGGTTCACTATGTAGGGAATAGGGTTCCATTATGGTTCACTATGTAGGGAATAGGGTGCCATTATGGTTCACTATGTAGGGAATAGGGTTCCATTATGGTTCACTATGTAGGGAATAGGGTGCCATTATGGTTCACTATGTAGGGAATAGGGTTCCATTATGGTTCACTATGTAGGGAATAGGGTTCCATTATGGTTCACTATGTAGGGAATAGGGTTCCATTATGGTTCACTATGTAGGGAATAGGGTTCCATTATGGTTCACTATGTAGGGAATAGGGTGCCATTATGGTTCACTATGTAGGGAATAGGGTGCCATTATGGTTCACTATGTAGCCCAGGGTGGGTTTAAACAGACAAACCAGGCTAGTCCTTCTCCAGCCCAGGGTGGGTTTAAACAGACAAACCAGGCTAGTCCTTCTCCAGCCCAGGGTGGGTTTAAACAGACAAACCAGGCTAGTCCTTCTCCAGCCCAGGGTGGGTTTAAACAGACAAACCAGGCCAGTCCTTCTCCAGCCCAGGGTGGGTTTAAATATGGGCCAAGCACACTATAACTGTCAGCATGGGATTTGGGCCAGCGATATAGTAAGCATACAATAATTTCACTAGCCTGCCGAGCCAGACAGGATTTCAGTCGTAACCTTGAGACTCATGAAAAGGTTATAGTGTGTGTATAGCGCTGCAGTGTCTGGATTCATAAATACCCCACATCTGGGTCGTCCCAAGGTACATTTTTATTATGCATGCAGGGGCTGTTTTTGGCCCGCTGAAATATAGTGACTGCATTTCTGTTGGATCATTGTTTTATGATACTTTGTTTAAAGTTTCATGAACGTGACATTACATTTAAATTACAGAGATAGTTTGGTTATTGCAGTGTCAGTACCTCTATCCTGGGGTATCCTGGCTCTATCCTGGGGTATCCTGCGGTATCCTGTCCTATATCCTGGGGTATCCTGCTCTCTATCCTGGGGTATCCTGGCTCTATCCTGGCTCTATCCTGGCTCTATCCTGGCTCTATCCTGGGGTATCCTGGGGTATCCTGCTCTCTATCCTGGGGTATCCTGGCTCTATCCTGGCTCTATCCTGGCTCTATCCTGGGGTATCCTGGGGTATCCTGTCCTATATCCTGGGGTATCCTGCTCTCTATCCTGGGGTATCCTGGCTCTATCCTGGGGTATCCTGGGGTATCCTGGGGTATCCTGTTCTATATCCTGGGGTATCCTGCTCTCTATCCTGGGGTATCCTGGCTCTATCCTGGGGTATCCTGGCTCTATCCTGGCTCTATCCTGGGGTATCCTGGCTCTATCCTGGGGTATCCTGGCTCTATCCTGGGGTATCCTGGCTCTACCCTGGCTCTATTCTGGGGTATCCTGGCTCTATCCTGGGGTATCCTGGCTCTATCCTGGCTCTATCCTGGGGTATCCTGGCTCTATCCTGGCTCTATCCTGGGGTATCCTGGCTCTATCCTGGCTCTATCCTGGGGTATCCTGGCTCTATCCGGGGTATCCTGGGGTATCCTGGGGTAACCTGGCTCTATCCTGGGGTATCCTGGCACTATCCTGGCTCTATCCTGGGGTATCCTGGCTCTATCCTGGGGTATCCTGGCTCTATCCTGGCTCTATCCTGGGGTATCCTGCTCTCTATCCTGGGGTATCCTGGCTCTATCCTGGGGTATCCTGGGGTATCCTGTCCTATATCCTGGGGTATCCTGGCTCTATCCTGGGGTATCCTGGGGTATCCTGTCCTATATCCTGGCTCTATCCTGGCTCTATCCTGGGGTATCCTGGGGTATCCTGGGGTATCCTGGGGTATCCTGTTCTATATCCTGGGGTATCCTGCTCTCTATCCTGGGGTATCCTGGCTCTATCCTGGCTCTATCCTGGGGTATCCTGGCTCTATCCTGGGGTATCCTGGCTCTATCCTGGGGTATCCTGGCTCTATCCTGGCTCTATCCTGGGGTATCCTGGCTCTATCCTGGCTCCATCCTGGGGTATCCTGGCTCTATCCGGGGGTATCCTGGGGTATCCTGGCTCTATCCTGGGGTATCCTGGCACTATCCTGGCTCTATCCTGGGGTATCCTGGCTCTATCCTGGGGTATCCTGGCTCTATCCTGGGTATCCTGGCTATACCCTGGCTCTATTCTGGGGTATCCTGGCTCTATCCTGGGGTATCCTGGCTATACCCTGGCTCTATTCTGGGGTATCCTGGCTCTATCCTGGGGTATCCTGGCTCTATCCTGGCTCTATCCTGGGGTATCCTGGCTCTATCCTGGCTCTATCCTGGGGTATCCTGGCTCTATCCTGGCTCTATCCTGGGGTATCCTGGCTCTATCCTGGCTCTATCCTGGGGTATCCTGGCTCTATCCTGGCTCTATCCTGGGTATCCTGGCTCTATCCTGGCTCCGTCCTGGGGTATCCTGGCTCTATCCGGGGGTATCCTGGGGTATCCTGTGGTATCCTGGCTCTATCCTGGGGTATCCTGGCACTATCCTGGCTCTATCCTGGGGTATCCTGGCTCTATCCGGGCTCTATCCTGCGGTATCCTGGCTCTATCCTGGCTCTATCCTGGGGTATCCTGGCTCTATCCTGGCTCTATCCTGGGTATCCTGGCTCTATCCTGGCTCCGTCCTGGGGTATCCTGGCTCTATCCGGGGGTATCCTGGGGTATCCTGTGGTATCCTGTCTCTATCCTGGGGTATCCTGGCACTATCCTGGCTCTATCCTGGGGTATCCTGGCTCTATCCTGGGGTATCCTGGCTCTATCCTGGCTCTATCCTGGGTATCCTGGCTCTATCCTGGCTCCGTCCTGGGGTATCCTGGCTCTATCCGGGGGTATCCTGGGGTATCCTGTGGTATCCTGGCTCTATCCTGGGGTATCCTGGCACTATCCTGGCTCTATCCTGGGGTATCCTGGCTCTATCCTGGGGTATCCTGGCTCTATCCTGGCTCTATCCTGGGGTATCCTGGCTCTATCCTGGGGTATCCTGGCTCTACCCTGGCTCTATCCTGGGGTATCCTGTTCTCTATCCTGGGGCATCCTGTTCTCTATCCTGGGTTATCCTGGCTCTATCCTGGGGCATCCTGTTCTCTATCCTGGGGTATCCTGTTCTCTATCCTGGGGCATCCTGTTCTCTATCCTGGGGCATCCTGTTCTCTATCCTGGGGTATCCTGGGGTATCCTGGCTCCATCCTGGGGTATCCTGTTCTCTATCCTGGGGGTATCCTGGCTCTATCCTGGGGCATCCTGTTTTCTATCCTGGGGTATCCTGTTCTCTATCCTGGGGTATCCTGGCTCTATCCTGGGGCATCCTGTTCTCTATCCTGGGGTATCCTGTTCTCTATCCTGGGGTATCCTGGCTCTATCCTGGGGCATCCTGTTCTCTATCCTGGGGTATCCTGTTCTCTATCCTGGGGTATCCTGTTCTCTATCCTGGGGCATCCTGTTCTCTATCCTGGGGTATCCTGGGGTATCCTGGCTCCATCCTGGGGTATCCTGGCTCCATCCTGGGGTATCCTGTTCTATATCCTGGGGTATCCTGTTCTATATCCTGGGGTATCCTTTTCTCTATCCTGGGGTATCCTGTTCTCTATCCTGGGGCATCCTGGGTATCCTGTTCTCTATCCTGGGTATCCTGTTCTCTATCCTGGGGTATCCTGTTCTCTATCCTGGGTATCCTGTTCTCTATCCTGGGGTATCCTGTTCTCTATCCTGGGGTATCCTGTTCTCTATCCTGGGGTATCCTGGCTCCATCCTGGGGTATCCTGTTCTCTATCCTGGGGTATCCTGGCTCCATCCTGGGGTATCCTGTTCTCTATCCTGGGGTATCCTGTTCTCTATCCTGGGGTATCCTGGCTCCATCCTGGGGTATCCTGTTCTCTATCCTGGGGTATCCTGGCTCCATCCTGGGGTATCCTGTTCTCTATCCTGGGGTATCCTGGCTCCATCCTGGGGTATCCTGGCTCCATCCTGGGGTATCCTGTTCTATATCCTGGGGTATCCTGTTCTCTATCCTGGGGTATCCTGGCTCCATCCTGGGGTATCCTGGCTCCATCCTGGGGTATCCTGGCTCCATCCTGGGGTATCATTTTCTCTATCCTGGGGTATCCTGTTCTCTATCCTGGGGTATCCTGTCTCCATCCTGGGGTATCCTGGCTCCATCCTGGGGTATCCTTTTCTCTATCCTGGGGTATCCTGTTCTCTATCCTGGGGTATCCTGTTCTCTATCCTGGGGTATCCTGGCTCTATCCGGGGGTATCCTGGGGTATCCTGTGGTATCCTGTCTCTATCTTGGGGTATCCTGGCACTATCCTGGCTCTATCCTGGGGTATCCTGGCTCTATCCTGGGGTATCCTGGCTCTATCCTGGCTCTATCCTGGGTATCCTGGCTCTATCCTGGGGTATCCTGGCTCTATCCGGGGTATCCTGGGGTATCCTGTGGTATCCTGGCTCTATCCTGGGGTATCCTGGCACTATCCTGGCTCTATCCTGGGGTATCCTGGCTCTATCCTGGCTCTATCCTGGCTATCCTGGCTCTATCCTGGGGTATCCTGGCTCTATCCTGGCTCTATCCTGGCTCTATCCTGGCTCTATCCTGGGGTATCCTGTTCTCTATCCTGGGGCATCCTGTTCTCTATCCTGGGTTATCCTGGCTCTATCCTGGGGCATCCTGTTCTCTATCCTGGGGTATCCTGTTCTCTATCCTGGGGCATCCTGTTCTCTATCCTGGGGCATCCTGTTCTCTATCCTGGGGTATCCTGGGGTATCCTGGCTCCATCCTGGGGTATCCTGTTCTCTATCCTGGGGTATCCTGGCTCTATCCTGGGGCATCCTGTTTTCTATCCTGGGGTATCCTGTTCTCTATCCTGGGGTATCCTGGCTCTATCCTGGGGCATCCTGTTCTCTATCCTGGGGTATCCTGTTCTCTATCCTGGGGTATCCTGGCTCTATCCTGGGGCATCCTGTTCTCTATCCTGGGGTATCCTGTTCTCTAACCTGGGGTATCCTGTTCTCTATCCTGGGGTATCCTGTTCTCTATCCTGGGGTATCCTGGGGTATCCTGGCTCCTTCCTGGGGTATCCTGGCTCCATCCTGGGGTATCCTGTTCTATATCCTGGGGTATCCTGTTCTATATCCTGGGGTATCCTTTTCTCTATCCTGGGGTATCCTGTTCTCTATCCTGGGGCATCCTGGGTATCCTGTTCTCTATCCTGGGTATCCTGTTCTCTATCCTGGGGTATCCTGTTCTCTATCCTGGGTATCCTGTTCTCTATCCTGGGGTATCCTGTTCTCTATCCTGGGGTATCCTGTTCTCTATCCTGGGGTATCCTGGCTCCATCCTGGGGTATCCTGTTCTCTATCCTGGGGTATCCTGGCTCCATCCTGGGGTATCCTGTTCTCTATCCTGGGGTATCCTGTTCTCTATCCTGGGGTATCCTGGCTCCATCCTGGGGTATCCTGTTCTCTATCCTGGGGTATCCTGGCTCCATCCTGGGGTATCCTGTTCTCTATCCTGGGGTATCCTGGCTCCATCCTGGGGTATCCTGGCTCCATCCTGGGGTATCCTGTTCTATATCCTGGGGTATCCTGTTCTCTATCCTGGGGTATCCTGGCTCCATCCTGGGGTATCCTGGCTCCATCCTGGGGTATCCTTTTCTCTATCCTGGGGTATCCTGTTCTCTATCCTGGGGTATCCTGTCTCCATTCTGGGGTATCCTGGCTCCATCCTGGGGTATCCTTTTCTCTATCCTGGGGTATCCTGTTCTCTATCCTGGGGTATCCTGTTCTCTATCCTGGGGTATCCTGGCTCCATCCTGGGGTATCCTGTTCTCTATCCTGGGGTATCCTGGCTCTATCCTGGGGTATCCTGGCTCCATCCTGGGGTATCCTGGCTCCATCCTGGGGTATCCTGTTCTCTATCCTGGGGTATCCTGGCTCTATCCTGGGGTATCCTGGCTCCATCCTGGGGTATCCTGGCTCCATCCTGGGGTATCCTGGCTCCATCCTGGGTATCCTGTTCTCTATCCTGGGTATCCTGTTCTCTTATCCTGGGGTATCCTGTTCTCTATCCTGGGGCATTCTGTTCTATATCCTGGCTGTATTGCTTTGTCTCATTTAGTTTGGATTTGACACATTCTAGATATAAGTAGTTTTGTAAAACCCTTCTGCTTAGCACCAGTAAAGGTATCGATCCAGAGTCCATTGAGTCCTGAAACAATTTACTATAAATTGAGTACTCTGAATAATCTCA
Source organism: Oncorhynchus keta (assembly GCF_023373465.1). NCBI lineage: Eukaryota > Metazoa > Chordata > Actinopteri > Salmoniformes > Salmonidae > Oncorhynchus > Oncorhynchus keta. The sequence goes on along the minus strand of NC_068435.1, from coordinate 4,676,640 downwards.
GCGGAAGTTATGTATGACAGATTTAAAATGCCAAGCTGAGTATCTCTCTGCCCCTGTGAACTATCAACCTTGTCCCCTACACAAGTGCCAGTTTGTAGAGGATCAGCCCCCCCACCAACCTGGTCCCAGAATAATATAGACTCTAGCCAACTCCTTTAACTACAGTTTTTACTGAGGAATTGACTAAAACAGATTGAGAAACTAGCCAGCAACATCAGATACTTAAAAAAAAAAAAAATTATATCAAGGGTATGAACAATAACTATCAATCACAATGTTCTGTTAAAGGACTCATACATGTTGGCTTCCTGGTCTATTATAAAACCTCACTGAGCTGACCTGCTGTGGTGTGTGTGTGTGTGTGTGTGTGTGTGTGTGTGTGTGTGTGTGTGTGTGTGTGTGTGTGTGTGTGTGTGTGTGTGTGTGTGTGTGTGTGTGTGTGTGTGTGTGTGTGTGTGTGTAGTTTGCAGGCTTCTCCTCTGAGTCTCTGTGTGAGAGGATCCTGGATTCCCAGTGCAGTATCCTGGTGACTGCAGGTAAGATAGTGTGGCTACCGGCCCAATAAAATGACCCCATTCAGTATGACGTGGCTAATGCCCAATAAAATTACCCCATTCAGTATGACGTGGCAAATGCCCAATAAAATTACCCCATTCAGTATGACGTGGCAAATGGCCAATAAAATGACCCCATTCAGTATGACGTGGCTAAATGCCCAATAAAATGACCCCATTCAGTATGACGTGGCTAATGCCCAATAAAATGACCCCATTCAGTATGACGTGGCTAAATAAAATGACACCATTCAGTATGACGTGGCTAATGCCCAATAAAATTACCCCATTCAGTATGACGTGGCAAATGGCCAATAAAATGACACCATTCAGTATGACGTGGCTAATGCCCAATAAAATGACCCCATTCAGTATGACGTGGCTAATGCCCAATAAAATGACACCATTCAGTATGACGTGGCTAATGCCCAATAAAATGACACCATTCAGTATGACGTGGCTAATGCCCAATAAAATTACCCCATTCAGTATGACGTGGCAAATGCCCAATAAAATGACCCCATTCAGTATGACGTGGCTAATGCCCAATAAAATGACCCCATTCAGTATGACGTGGCAAATGCCCAATAAAATGACCCCATTCAGTATGACGTGGCTAATGGCCAATAAAATGACACCATTCAGTATGACGTGGCTAATGCCCAATAAAATTACCCCATTCAGTATGACGTGGCAAATGGCCAATAAAATGACACCATTCAGTATGACGTGGCTAATGCCCAATAAAATGACCCCATTCAGTATGACGTGGCAAATGGCCAATAAAATGACACCATTCAGTATGACGTGGCAAATGGCCAATAAAATGACCCCATTCAGTATGACGTGGCAAATGCCCAATAAAATGACCCCATTCAGTATGACGTGGCTAATGCCCAATAAAATGACCCCATTCAGTATGACGTGGCTAATGGCCAATAAAATGACACCATTCAGTATGACGTGGCTAATGCCCAATAAAATTACCCCATTCAGTATGACGTGGCAAATGGCCAATAAAATGACACCATTCAGTATGACGTGGCTAATGCCCAATAAAATGACACCATTCAGTATGACGTGGCTAATGCCCAATAAAATTACCCCATTCAGTATGACGTGGCAAATGGCCAATAAAATGACCCCATTCAGTATGACGTGGCTAATGCCCAATAAAATGACCCCATTCAGTATGACGTGGCTAATGCCCAATAAAATGACCCCATTCAGTATGACGTGGCTAATGGCCAATAAAATGACACCATTCAGTATGACGTGGCTAATGCCCAATAAAATTACCCCATTCAGTATGACGTGGCAAATGGCCAATAAAATGACACCATTCAGTATGACGTGGCTAATGCCCAATAAAATGACCCCATTCAGTATGACGTGGCAAATGGCCAATAAAATGACACCATTCAGTATGACGTGGCAAATGGCCAATAAAATGACCCCATTCAGTATGACGTGGCAAATGCCCAATAAAATGACCCCATTCAGTATGACGTGGCTAATGCCCAATAAAATGACCCCATTCAGTATGACGTGGCTAATGGCCAATAAAATGACACCATTCAGTATGACGTGGCTAATGCCCAATAAAATTACCCCATTCAGTATGACGTGGCAAATGGCCAATAAAATGACACCATTCAGTATGACGTGGCTAATGCCCAATAAAATGACCCCATTCAGTATGACGTGGCAAATGGCCAATAAAATGACACCATTCAGTATGACGTGGCAAATGGCCAATAAAATGACCCCATTCAGTATGACGTGGCAAATGCCCAATAAAATGACCCCATTCAGTATGACGTGGCTAATGCCCAATAAAATGACCCCATTCAGTATGACGTGGCTAATGGCCAATAAAATGACACCATTCAGTATGACGTGGCTAATGCCCAATAAAATTACCCCATTCAGTATGACGTGGCAAATGGCCAATAAAATGACACCATTCAGTATGACGTGGCTAATGCCCAATAAAATGACACCATTCAGTATGACGTGGCTAATGCCCAATAAAATTACCCCATTCAGTATGACGTGGCAAATGGCCAATAAAATGACCCCATTCAGTATGACGTGGCTAATGCCCAATAAAATGACCCCATTCAGTATGACGTGGCTAATGCCCAATAAAATGACCCCATTCAGTATGACGTGGCTAATGGCCAATAAAATGACACCATTCAGTATGACGTGGCTAATGCCCAATAAAATTACCCCATTCAGTATGACGTGGCAAATGGCCAATAAAATGACACCATTCAGTATGACGTGGCTAATGCCCAATAAAATGACCCCATTCAGTATGACGTGGCAAATGGCCAATAAAATGACACCATTCAGTATGACGTGGCAAATGGCCAATAAAATGACCCCATTCAGTATGACGTGGCTAATGCCCAATAAAATGACCCCATTCAGTATGACGTGGCAAATGGCCAATAAAATGACACCATTCAGTATGACGTGGCTAATGCCCAATAAAATGACCCCATTCAGTATGACGTGGCAAATGGCCAATAAAATGACACCATTCAGTATGACGTGGCAAATGGCCAATAAAATGACACCATTCAGTATGACGTGGCAAATGGCCAATAAAATGACACCATTCAGTATGACGTGGCAAATGGCCAATAAAATGACCCCATTCAGTATGACGTGGCTAATGCCCAATAAAATGACCCCATTCAGTATGACGTGGCAAATGGCCAATAAAATGACCCCATTCAGTATGACGTGGCTAATGCCCAATAAAATGACCCCATTCAGTATGACGTGGCAAATGGCCAATAAAATGACACCATTCAGTATGACGTGGCTAATGGCCAATAAAATGACACCATTCAGTATGACGTGGCTAATGGCCAATAAAATGACACCATTCAGTATGACGTGGCTAATGGCCAATAAAATGACACCATTCAGTATGACGTGGCTAATGCCCAATAAAATGACACCATTCAGTATGACGTGGCTACCGGCCCAATAAAATGACACCATTCAGTATGACGTGGCTAATGGCCAATAAAATGACACCATTCAGTATGACGTGGCTAATGGCCAATAAAATTACCCCATTCAGTATGACGTGGCAAATGGCCAATAAAATGACACCATTCAGTATGACGTGGCTAATGCCCAATAAAATGACCCCATTCAGTATGACGTGGCAAATGGCCAATAAAATGACACCATTCAGTATGACGTGGCAAATGGCCAATAAAATGACCCCATTCAGTATGACGTGGCAAATGCCCAATAAAATGACCCCATTCAGTATGACGTGGCTAATGCCCAATAAAATGACCCCATTCAGTATGACGTGGCTAATGGCCAATAAAATGACACCATTCAGTATGACGTGGCTAATGCCCAATAAAATTACCCCATTCAGTATGACGTGGCAAATGGCCAATAAAATGACACCATTCAGTATGACGTGGCTAATGCCCAATAAAATGACCCCATTCAGTATGACGTGGCAAATGGCCAATAAAATGACACCATTCAGTATGACGTGGCAAATGGCCAATAAAATGACCCCATTCAGTATGACGTGGCAAATGCCCAATAAAATGACCCCATTCAGTATGACGTGGCTAATGCCCAATAAAATGACCCCATTCAGTATGACGTGGCTAATGGCCAATAAAATGACACCATTCAGTATGACGTGGCTAATGGCCAATAAAATGACACCATTCAGTATGACGTGGCTAATGGCCAATAAAATGACACCATTCAGTATGACGTGGCTAATGGCCCAATAAAATGACACCATTCAGTATGACGTGGCTAATGGCCAATAAAATGACACCATTCAGTATGACGTGGCTAATGGCCAATAAAATGACACCATTCAGTATGACGTGGCTAATGCCCAATAAAATTACCCCATTCAGTATGACGTGGCAAATGGCCAATAAAATGACACCATTCAGTATGACGTGGCTAATGCCCAATAAATGACACCATTCAGTATGACGTGGCTAATGCCCAATAAAATTACCCCATTCAGTATGACGTGGCAAATGGCCAATAAAATGACCCCATTCAGTATGACGTGGCTAATGCCCAATAAAATGACCCCATTCAGTATGACGTGGCTAATGCCCAATAAAATGACCCCATTCAGTATGACGTGGCTAATGGCCAATAAAATGACACCATTCAGTATGACGTGGCTAATGCCCAATAAAATTACCCCATTCAGTATGACGTGGCAAATGGCCAATAAAATGACACCATTCAGTATGACGTGGCTAATGCCCAATAAAATGACCCCATTCAGTATGACGTGGCTACCGGCCCAATAAAATGACACCATTCAGTATGACGTGGCTACCGGCCCAATAAAATGACACCATTCAGTATGACGTGGCTAATGGCCAATAAAATGACACCATTCAGTATGACGTGGCTAATGGCCAATAAAATGACACCATTCAGTATGACGTGGCTAATGGCCAATAAAATGACACCATTCAGTATGACGTGGCTACCGGCCCAATAAAATGACACCATTCAGTACGAGGTGGCTACCGGCCAATCAAATGTGGACTTTAGACTCTTGCTAGGCAATATCCTGGTGTGGTCAGTGTCATCTGTTATCAGAAGTTGTAAAGTAATTACATGTTGGCTTGGGTCTCTCCCCTCCTTCCCCTATTTCTCTCTCTCTCCCCCCCCCCCCTCTCTCTCTCTCTCTCTCTCTCTCTCTCTCTCTCTCTCTCTCTCTCTCTCCTCCCCCTCTCTATCTCTCTCCCCCCTCTCTCTCTCTTCCCCCCCTCTTTCTCTCCCCCTCTTCCCCCTCTCTCTCTTTATCTCTCTCTTCCCCCTCTATCTCCCCCCCTCTCTCTCCCCCTCTCTCTCTCCCTCCCCCCTCTCTCTCCCTTTTTCTCTCTCTTTCTCTCTCCCCCCTCTCCCTCCCTACCTCTCGCTCCAGATGGTGTACACAGAGGGGAGAAATGGATCAACCTGAAGCAGATAGCAGATGAAGCTCTGGAAAAGTGCAAGGAGAAGTAAGTTGTCGTGTTTACAGTGTTATCGTCTATCATCTGGTCATGATTATAGCTCTATTCTCCTCTCTCAATTCAATTCAAGGGGCAAGTGAGGTATACACAAAGGCCTCTCTCTCTCTCTGTCTCTGTCTCTGTCTCTGTCTCTGTCTCTGTCTCTCTCTCTCTCTCTCTCTCTCTCTCTCTGTCTCTCTCTGTCTCTCTCTCTCTCTCTCTCTCTCTCTCTCTGTGTCTCTCTCTCTCTCTCTCTGTGTGTCTCTCTGTCTCTCTCTGTCTCTCTCTCTCTCTCTCTCTCTGTCTCTCTCTCTGTCTCTCTCTCTGTCTCTCTCTTTCTTCTCTTTCTCCTCTCTGTCTCTCTCCCTCTCTGTCTCTCTCTCTTTCTTTCTTTCTTTCTTTCTCTCTCTCTCTCTCTCTCTCTCTCTCTCTCTCTCTCTCTCTGTCTCTCTCTCTCTCTCTCTCTGTCTCTCTGTCTCTCTCTCTCTCTGTCTCTCTCTGTCTCTCTCTCTCTCTCTCTGTCTCTCTCTCTCTCTCTCTCTGTCTCTCTCTCTGTCTCTGTCTCTCTGTCTCTCTCTCTCTTTCTTTCTTTCTCTGTCTCTTTCTCTCTCTCTCTCTCTCTCTCTCTCTCTCTCTCTCTCTCTCTTTCTCTCTCTGTCTCTCTCTCTCTTTCTTTCTCTCTCTCTCTCTCTCTCTCTCTCTCCCTCTCTTGACAGCATATCAGCAGCATATTTAGGTTACTAAACTCAGCAAAAAAAGAAACATCCCTTTTTTCAGGACCCTCTTTCAAAATATAATTAGAAAAATCCAAATAACTTCACAGATCTTCATTGTAAAGGGTTTAAACAAATCAAATCAAATGTATTTATATAGCCCCTCTTACATCAGCTGATATCTCAAAGTGCTGTACAGAAACCCAGCCTAAAACCCCAAACAGCAAGCAATGCAGGTGTAGAAGCACGGTGGCTAGGAAAAACTCCCTAGAAAGGCCAAAACCTAGGAAGAAACCTAGAGAGGTTTTTTTAATGAACATGCACCTGTGGAACCGTCGTTAAGACGTTTAAACAGCTTGCAGGCAATTAAGGTCACAGTTATGAAAACTTTGACCTCATGGATTGGTTTTTGCTCTGACATACACTGTCAACTGTGGGACCTTATATAGACAGGTGGGTGCCTTTCCAAATCATGCCAAATCAATTGAATTTACCACAGTTGGACTCCAATCAAGTTGTAGAAACATCTCAAGGATGATCAATGGAAACAGGATGCACCTGAGCATAAATAAAGTACATTTTTGTAAATAAGGTATTTCTGTTTTGATACATTTGCTAAAAATGTCTAAAAACCTGTTTTCGCTTCATCATTATGGTGTGGAAAAATCGTTATTTCGTTAATTTTAGAATAAGGCTGTAATGTAACAAAATGTGGAAAAAAGTCAAGGGGTCTGAATACTTACCGAATGCACTGTAGATACATCAGTTACCTGTCCTGTGCTCAAACAAGTATCAACCAAGTACACAAAGGGAATCTGACAGTAGTGGAATTCTTTGTATGTTGTTTCTTATCAGTAAAATAAATCTCTGAACAGGCTTAACTTGCTCGACTGCAATAAATGCCATCAATTGTCTATTGTTCACTTAACCAATTGGGAGGAACCAGAAAAGATCCATTTTAGGCTACTGAAATTGTTTGCAATGTTTTTACTTTATTTTCTATCGCAGGTTCAACTTTTTGGGTTATGTTACGTTCGTCGTATTGATGAGACCAAGCGTGATATTTTTTTATTTTTTATTTATTTTTTATTTTACCTTTATTTAACCAGGAAAGTCAGTTAAGAACAAATTCTTATTTTCAACGACGGCCTGGGAACAGTGGGTTAACTGCCTGTTCAGGGGCAGAACGACAGATTTGTACCTTGTCAGCTCGGGGGTTTGAACTCGCAACCTTACGGTTACTAGTCCAACGCTCTAACCACTGGGCTATCCTGCCGCCCCTATATGAAGACATACTTCCTTTATTAAAGGATGAACACTAAACAAACAAACAAACGAGACGCTATATAAACCCAGTGCTGACAGGCAACTACACATAGACAATAACCCACAAAACCAGCATGGAAAATGGCAACCTAAATAACATCCCCAATCAGACACAACGATAAACAGCTGCCTCTGATTGGGAACCAATTCAGGCCACCATAGAACTACATTACCTAGACACATATAAAAAAAACAGATATATAAAAACCCTAGACAGGACAAAAACACATATACCCACCCTCGTCACACCCTGACCTGACTGAAATAATACATAAAACATAGATAACGAAGGTCTGGGCGTGACAGGTTAGGGTTACTGCTCAGTTCACTTGCCCCAGGCAATAGGGCAACCCGTAATGTCAATCCCTGATTGGCTGACAATTCTTCCAACTCTCTTCTTCTTCTCTCCACAGAGCGTCAGCGACTGTTAAAAGATGTCTAGTAGTTAAGCATCACGCACTGAGGATACAAAGTGGGGATGTTTCTAACAAACTGCAGGTGTGTAGCTATGTACTGTTAGTTTGGGAGTGTCTATTGCAAATCCCATATTTTTTTTCTTGAGCTGCACCACGAAGTACTCTGGTATGCAGTGCATTGGGAAAGTATTCAGACCCCTTGACTTTTCCCACATTTTGTTACGTTACAGCCTTATTCTAAAATGGATTAAATTCATTTTTCCCCCCTCATCAATCCACACACAATACCTTTATAAAGACATCACAATACCTTTATAATGACATCACAATACCCCATAATGACATCACAATACCTTTATAATGACATCACAATACCTTTATAATGACATCACAATACCCCATAATGACATCACAATACCTTTATAATGACATCACAATACCCCATAATGACATCACAATACCTTTATAATGACATCACAATACCTTTATAATGACATCACAATACCTTTATAATGACATCACAATACCTTTATAATGACATCACAATACCCCATAATGACATCACAATACCTTTATAATGACATCACAATACCTTATAATACATCACAATACCTTTATATGACATCACAATACCTTTATAATGACATCACAATACCTTTATAATGACATCACAATACCCCATAATGACATCACAATACCTTTATAATGACATCACAATACCTTTATAATGACAAAGTGAATACAGGTTATTAAACATTTTTACAAATGTATAAGAAATACCTTATTTACATAAGTATTCATGCCCTTTGCTATGAGATTTTCTAAATTGAGCTCAGGTGCATCCTGTTTCCATTGATCATCCTTCAGATGTGTCCATATAAGTTCCCACAGTTGACAGATCTGGGGAAGGGTACCAAAAACATTTCTGCAGCATTGAAGGTCACAGTTCTGATGTATTTCTACTGTATTCTGACTGTGTTGTGTTTCTACTGTATTTCTACTGTATTCTGACTGTGTTGTGTTTCTACTGTATTTCTACTGTATTCTGACTGTGTTGTGTTTCTACTGTATTTCTACTGTATTCTGACTGTGTTGTGTTTCTACTGTATTCTGACTGTGTTGTGTTTCTACTGTATTTCTACTGTATTCTGACTGTGTTGTGTTTCTACTGTATTTCTACTGTATTCTGACTGTGTTGTGTTTCTACTGTATTTCTACTGTATTCTGACTGTGTTGTGTTTCTACTGTATTTCTACTGTATTCTGACTGTGTTGTGTTTCTACTGTATTTCTACTGTATTCTGACTGTGTTGTGTTTCTACTGTATTTCTACTGTATTCCGACTGTGTTGTGTTTCTACTATATTTCTACTGTATTCTGACTGTTGTATTTCCTGGTGTATTTCTACTGTATTCTGACTGTGTTGTGTTTCTACTGTATTTCTACTGTATTCTGACTGTGTTGTGTTTCTACTGTATTTCTACTGTATGTGTTGGGAGGAGGTGAAGGGACAGGTCTCAGAGCAGTGTGAACCTGACTCCTGTTGTATTTCCTGTGTTGGGAGGAGGTGATAGACAGGTCTCAGAGCAGTGTGAACCTGATTCCTGGGAGGAGGTGATGGGACAGGTCTCTGAGCAGTGTGAACCTGACTCCTGTTGTATTTCCTGTTGTCCAGACTCCGTGGGATGCTGCATGTGATGTGTGTTGGGAGGAGGTGATGGGACAGGTCTCAGAGCAGTGTGAACCTGACTCCTGTTGTATTTCCTGTGTTGGGAGGAGGTGATAGACAGGTCTCAGAGCAGTGTGAACCTGATTCCTGGGAGGAGGTGATGGGACAGGTCTCTGAGCAGTGTGAACCTGAGTCCTGTTGTATTTCCTGTTGTCCAGACTCCGTGGGATGCTGCGTGTGATGTGTGTTGGGAGGAGGTGATGGGACAGGTCTCAGAGCAGTGTGAACCTGAGTGGCTGGATGCAGAGGATCCTCTCTTTATACTTTATACCAGCGGATCTACTGGCAAACCAAAGGTAGGACAAAATGTTTCTAAATGTGTGTGTGTGTGTGTGTCGTCCTGTGTTAACCCTTTGTGTTTTAAGCGTCTGTTTCTAAATGTGTGTGTGTGTGTGTGTGTGTGTGTGTGTGTGTGTGTGTGTGTGTGTGTGTGTGTGTGTGTTAACTCTGGGTCTCCCTCCCCTACAGGGTGTCCTCCACACGGTAGCAGGCTACCTGCTCTACACCTCTCTGACCTTTAAGTATGTGTTTGACCACCAGCCAGACGATGTGTACTGGTGTACCGCAGATATAGGATGGATCACCGGACACTCCTACATCACCTATGGACCCCTGGCCAACGGGGCTACCAGCGTACTGGTCAGTAGAACTGGTATAGAACTTGTCAGTAGAACTAGTCAGAACTGGTATAGAACTTGTCAGTAGAACTAGTCAGAACTGGTATAGAACTGGTCAGTAGAACTAGTCAGAACTGGTGTAGAACTGGTCAGTAGAACTGGTATAGAACTGGTGTAGAACTGGTATAGAACTGGTATAGAACTGGTGTAGAACTGGTATAGAGCTGGTCACTAGAACTGGTATAGAACTGGTCAGTAGAACTGGTATAGAACTGGTCAGTAGAACTGGTATAGAACTGGTCAGTAGAACTAGTCAGTAGAACTGGTCAGTAGAACTGGTATAGAACTGGTCAGTAGAACTGGTATAGAACTGGTCAGTAGAACTGGTATAGAACTGGTCAGTAGAACTGGTATAGAACTGGTCAGTAGAACTAGTCAGTAGAACTGGTCAGTAGAACTGGTATAGAACTGGTCAGTAGAACTGGTATAGAACTGGTCAGTAGAACTGGTATAGAACTGGTATAGAACTGGTCAGTAGAACTGGTATAGAACTGGTATAGAACTGGTATAGAAATGGTCAGTAGAACTGGTATAGAACTGGTATAGAACTGGTATAGAAATGGTCAGTAGAACTGGTATAGAACTGGTAACTAGAACTGGTATAGAACTGGTCAGTAGAACTGGTATAGAACTGGTCAGTAGAACTGGTATAGAACTGGTCAGTAGAACTAGTCAGAACTGGTATAGAAATGGTATAGAAATGGTCAGTAGAACTGGTATAGAACTGGTCAGTAGAACTGGTATAGAACTGGTCAGTAGAACTGGTATAGAACTGGTCAGTAGAACTGGTATAGAACTGGTCAGTAGAACTAGTCAGAACTGGTCAGTAGAACTGGTATAGAAATGGTCAGTAGAACTGGTATAGAAATGGTATAGAAATGGTCAGTAGAACTGGTATAGAACTGGTCACTAGAACTAGTCAGAACTGGTATAGAACTGGTATAGAAATGGTCAGTAGAACTGGTATAGAACTGGTCAGTAGAACTGGTATAGAACTGGTCAGTAGAACTGGTATAGAACTGGTCAGTAGAACTGGTATAGAACTGGTCAGTAGAACTAGTCAGAACTGGTCAGTAGAACTGGTATAGAACTGGTCAGTAGAACTGGTATAGAACTGGTCAGTAGAACTGGTATAGAACTGGTCAGTAGAACTGGTATAGAAATGGTATAGAAATGGTCAGTAGAACTGGTATAGAACTGGTCACTAGAACTAGTCAGAACTGGTATAGAACTGGTATAGAAATGGTCAGTAGAACTGGTATAGAACTGGTCAGTAGAACTGGTATAGAACTGGTCAGTAGAACTAGTCAGAACTGGTATAGAAATGGTATAGAAATGGTCAGTAGAACTGGTATAGAACTGGTCAGTAGAACTGGTCAGAACTGGTCAGTAGAACTGGTATAGAACTGGTCAGTAGAACTAGTCAGTAGAACTGGTATAGAACTGGTCAGTAGAACTGGTATAGAACTGGTCAGTAGAACTAGTCAGAACTGGTCAGTAGAACTGGTATAGAACTGGTCACTAGAACTAGTCAGAACTGGTATAGAACTGGTATAGAACTGGTCAGTAGAACTCGTATAGAACTGGTCAGTAGAACTGGTATAGAAATGGTCAGTAGAACTGGTATAGAAATGGTCAGTAGAACTGGTATAGATCTGGTCACTAGAACTAGTCAGAACTGGTATAGAACTGGTATAGAACTGGTCAGTAGAACTGGTATAGAACTGGTCAGTAGAACTGGTATAGAAATGGTCAGTAGAACTGGTATAGAAATGGTATAGAAATGGTCATTAGAACTGGTATAGAACTGGTCACTAGAACTAGTCAGAACTGGTATAGAACTGGTCAGTAGAACTGGTATAGAACTGGTCAGTAGAACTGGTATAGAACTGGTCAGTAGAACTGGTATAGAACTGGTCAGTAGAACTAGTCAGTAGAACTGGTCAGTAGAACTGGTATAGAACTGGTCAGTAGAACTGGTATAGAACTGGTCAGTAGAACTGGTATAGAACTGGTCAGTAGAACTGGTATAGAACTGGTCAGTAGAACTGGTATAGAAATGGTCAGTAGAACTGGTATAGAACTGGTCAGTAGAACTGGTATAGAACTGGTCAGTAGAACTGGTATAGAAATGGTCAGTAGAACTGGTATAGAAATGGTATAGAAATGGTCAGTAGAACTGGTATAGAACTGGTCACTAGAACTAGTCAGAACTGGTATAGAACTGGTATAGAAATGGTCAGTAGAACTGGTATAGAACTGGTCAGTAGAACTGGTATAGAACTGGTCAGTAGAACTGGTATAGAACTGGTCAGTAGAACTGGTATAGAACTGGTCAGTAGAACTGGTATAGAACTGGTCAGTAGAACTGGTATAGAACTGGTCAGTAGAACTGGTATAGAAATGGTCAGTAGAACTGGTATAGAACTGGTCACTAGAACTAGTCAGAACTGGTCAGTAGAACTGGTATAGAACTGGTCAGTAGAACTGGTCAGTAGAACTGGTATAGAACTGGTCAGTAGAACTAGTCAGAACTGGTCAGTAGAACTGGTATAGAACTGGTCAGTAGAACTGGTATAGAACTGGTCAGTAGAACTGGTATAGAATTGGTCAGTAGAACTAGTCAGAACTGGTATAGAACTGGTCAGTAGAACTAGTCAGAACTGGTCAGTAGAACTGGTATAGAACTGGTCAGTAGAACTGGTATAGAACTGGTATAGAACTGGTCAGAACTGGTCAGTAGAACTGGTATAGAACTGGTGTAGAACTGGTATAGAACTGGTGTAGAACTGGTATAGAACTGGTGTAGAACTGGTATAGAACTGGTGTAGAACTGGTATAGAACTGGTCAGTAGAACTGGTATAGAACTGGTGTAGAACTGGTATAGAACTGGTGTAGAACTGGTCAGTAGAACTGGTATAGAGCTGGTGTAGAACTGGTATAGAACTGGTATAGAATCTATATAGAACTGGTCAGTAGAACTGGTATAGAACTGGTTTCTGACATATGTTAATGTAAAGCAGTAAAAGACTAAGACGCCTCGACTGGCTGGCAGGATTATATCTGTCTGCATGTATATCTGTCTGCATTATATCTGTCTGCAACATATATGTCTGCATTATAATGTCTGCATGTATATCTGTCTGCATCTATATGTCTGCATTATATGTCTGCATTGTATCTGTCTGCATGTATATCTGTCTGCATTATATATGTCTGCATTATATATGTCTGCATGTGTAACTGCTTTCATTATATCCGTCTGCATTATAGCTGTCTGCATTATATCTGTCTGCATTATATATGTCTGCATGTATACCTGTATTCATTATATCTGTCTGCATTGTATCTGCCTGCATTATATCTGTCTTCATTATATATGTCTGCGTGTATATCTGTCTTCATTATATGTCTGCATTATATGTCTGCATTATATATGTCTGCATGTGTAACTGCTTTCATTATATCCGTCTGCATTATAGCTGTCTGCATTATATCTGTCTGCATTATATATGTCTGCATGTATACCTGTATTCATTATATCTGTCTGCATTGTATCTGCCTGCATTATATCTGTCTTCATTATATATGTCTGCGTGTATATCTGTCTTCATTATATCTGTCTGCAACATATATGTCTGCATTATATGTCTGCATGTGTCTGTCTGCATGTATATCTGTCTGCATGTATATCTGTCTGCATGTATATCTGTCTGCATGTATATCTGTTATATTTGTCTTCATTATATATGTCTGCATTATATATGTCTGCATGTGTATCAGTCTTCATTATATCTGTCTGCATTATATATGTCTGCATGCATACCTGTCTTCATGATATCTGTCTTCATTATATCTGTCTGCATTATATCTGTCTTCATTATATCTGTCTGCAACATACATGTCTGCATTACACCTGTCTGCATTATATCTGTCTGTGTGTATATCTGTCTTCATTATATCTGTCTTCATTATATCTGTCTGCAACATACATGTCTGCATTATATATGTCTGCATTATATCTGTCTGCATGTATATCTGTCTTCATTATATCTGTCTGCAACATACATGTCTGCATTATATATGTCTGCATTATATATGTCTGCGTGTATATGTCTGCATTATATCTGTCTTCATTATATCTGTCTGCAACATACATGTCTGCATTATATATGTCTGCATTATATATGTCTGCATGATATATGTCTGCATTATATATGTCTGCATTATATCTGTCTGCAACATACATGTCTGCATTATATATGTCTGCATTATATCTGTCTGCATGTATATGTCTGCATTATATCTGTCTTCATTATATCTGTCTGCAACATACATGTCTGCATTATATATGTCTGCATTATATATGTCTTCATTATATATGTCTGCATTATATCTGTCTGCATGTATATGTCTGCAGTCCTGTGGACAGATATGTCATGTTATGTAAAATAATCCATCTGATTACGGTTTGTGTTCTCCAGTTTGAGGGTATTCCAGTCCACCCTCACGTTGGGCGTTTCTGGGAGGTGATTGAGAAGTACAGAGTGACCAAGTTCTACACAGCTCCCACAGCCATACGCCTTCTGATGAAGTACGGGAAAGAGCCACTACAAAAGTAAGAGACACACGAACGCACACACGCATGCTATGTCTTCTCACAGTGGGCGAGTTCATTTGGCATCATCCCGTGCGCAGAGTGGGTGGTTATTTAACTTCAGGAACAATGGAATGGTCTACAATGTGGAAACTCAGCCAACTGTTAGAAGATGAGCACTGATCTAAAACACAGCAATAAAGCAGCAGTAATAAAGCAGTAATAAAGCAGTAATAAAGCAGCAGTAATACAGCAGTAATAAAGCAGCAGTAATACAGCAGTAATAAAGCAGCAGTAATACAGCAGTAATAAAGCAGCAGTAATAAAGCAGTAATAAAGCAGCAGTAATAAAGCAGTAATAAAGCAGCAGTAATAAAGCAGCAGTAATAAAGCAGCAGTAATAAAGCAGCAGTAATAAAGCAGTAATGAAGCAGCAGTAATAAAGCAGTAATAAAGCAGCAGTAATAAAGCAGTAATAAAGCAGCAGTAATAAAGCAGTAATAAAGCAGTAATAAAGCAGCAGTAATAAAGCAGTAATAAAGCAGCAGTAATAAAGCAGTAATAAAGCAGCAGTAATAAAGCAGCAGTAATAAAGCAGTAATAAAGCAGTAATGAAGCAGCAGCAATAAAGCAGTAATAAAGCAGCAATAAAGCAGTAATAAAGCAGCAGTAATAAAGCAGTAATAAAGCAGCAGTAATAAAGCAGTAATAAAGCAGTAATAAAGCAGTAATAAAGCAGCAGTAATAAAGCAGTAATAAAGCAGCAGTAATAAAGCAGTAATAAAGCAGTAATAAAGCAGTAATAAAGCAGCAGTAATAAAGCAGCAGTAATAAAGCAGTAATAAAGCAGTAATGAAGCAGCAGCAATAAAGCAGTAATAAAGCAGTAATAAAGCAGCAGTAATAAAGCAGTAATAAAGCAGTAATAAAGCAGCAGCAATAAAGCAGTAATAAAGCAGTAATAAAGCAGTAATAAAGCAGCAGTAATAAAGCAGTAATAAAGCAGTAATAAAGCAGCAGCAATAAAGCAGTAATAAAGCAGCAATAAAGCAGTAATAAAGCAGCAGTAATAAAGCAGTAATCAAGCAGCAGTAATAAAGCAGTAATAAAGCAGTAATAAAGCAGCAGTAATAAAGCAGCAATAAAGCAGTAATAAAGCAGCAGTAATAAAGCAGTAATAAAGCAGCAGTAATAAAGCAGTAATAAAGCAGTAATAAAGCAGCAATAAAGCAGCAATAAAGCAGCAGTAATAAAGCAGTAATAAAGCAGTAATAAAGCAGCAGTAATAAAGCAGTAATAAAGCAGCAGTAATAAAGCAGTAATAAAGCAGTAATAAAGCAGCAGTAATAAAGCAGTAATAAAGCAGTAATAAAGCAGCAGTAATAAAGCAGCAATAAAGCAGTAATAAAGCAGCAGTAATAAAGCAGCAGTAATAAAGCAGCAGTAATAAAGCAGCAGTAATAAAGCAGTAATAAAGCAGCAGTAATAAAGCAGTAATAAAGCAGTAATAAAGCAGTAATAAAGCAGCAGTAATAAAGCAGTAATAAAGCAGCAGTAATAAAGCAGTAATAAAGCAGCAGTAATAAAGCAGTAATAAAGCAGCAGTAATAAAGCAGCAGTAATAAAGCAGCAGTAATAAAGCAGTAATAAAGCAGCAATAAAGCAGTAATAAAGCAGTAATAAAGCAGCAGTAATAAAGCAGTAATAAAGCAGTAATAAAGCAGTAATAAAGCAGCAGTAATAAAGCAGCAGTAATAAAGCAGTAATAAAGCAGTAATAAAGCAGCAGTAATAAAGCAGTAATAAAGCAGTAATAAAGCAGTAATAAAGCAGCAATAAAGCAGTAATAAAGCAGCAGTAATAAAGCAGTAATAAAGCAGCAGTAATAAAGCAGCAGTAATAAAGCAGTAATAAAGCAGCAGTAATAAAGCAGCAGTAATAAAGCAGTAATAAAGCAGCAGTAATAAAGCAGTAATAAAGCAGTAATAAAGCAGCAGCAATAAAGCAGCAGTAATAAAGCAGCAGTAATAAAGCAGCAATAAAGCAGTAATAATGCAGTAATAAAGCAGCAATAATAAAGCAGCAGTAATAAAGCAGCAATAAAGCAGCAATAAAGCAGTAATAAAGCAGCAATAATAAAGCAGTAATAAAGCAGTAATAAAGCAGCAATAAAGCAGTAATAAAGCAGTAATAATGCAGTAATAAAGCAGCAATAATGCAGTAATAAAGCAGCAATAAAGCAGTAATAAAGCAGTAATAATGCAGTAATAAAGCAGTAATAATGCAGCAATAAAGCAGCAATAAAGCAGTAATAAAGCAGCAATAAAGCAGCAATAAAGCAGTAATAAAGCAGCAATAAAGCAGCAATAAAGCAGTAATAATGCAGTAATAAAGCAGCAATAAAGCAGTAATAAAGCAGCAATAAAGCAGTAATAAAGCAGCAGTAATAAAGCAGTAATAAAGCAGTAGTAATAAAGCAGTAATAAAGCAGTAGTAATAAAGCAGTAATAAAGCAGCAGTAATAAAGCAGCAATAAAGCAGCAGTAATAAAGCAGTAATAAAGCAGCAGTAATAAAGCAGCAATAAAGCAGCAGTAATAAAGCAGTAATAAAGCAGCAGTAAAGCAGTAATAAAGCAGCAGTAAAGCAGTAATAAAGCAGTAATAAAGCAGCAGTAATAAAGCAGCAGTAATAAAGCAGCAGTAAAGCAGTAATAAAGCAGCAGTAATAAAGCAGCAATAAAGCAGTAATAATGCAGTAATAAAGCAGTAATAAAGCAGCAATAATAAAGCAGTAATAAAGCAGCAATAATAAAGCAGTAATAAAGCAGCAATAAAGCAGTAATAAAGCAGCAGTAAAGCAGTAATAAAGCAGCAGTAATAAAGCAGCAATAAAGCAGTAATAAAGCAGCAATAAAGCAGTAATAAAGCAGTAATAAAGCAGCAGTAAAGCAGTAATAAAGCAGCAGTAATAAAGCAGCAATAATGCAGCAATAATAAAGCAGCAATAAAGCAGCAATAAAGCAGTAATAAAGCAGCAGTAATAAAGCAGTAATAAAGCAGCAGTAATAAAGCAGCAGTAATAAAGCAGCAATAAAGCAGTAATAAAGCAGTAATAATGCAGTAATAAAGCAGCAATAAAGCAGCAGTAATAAAGCAGCAATAAAGCAGCAGTAATAAAGCAGCAGTAATAAAGCAGTAATAAAGCAGTAATAAAGCAGCAGTAATAAAGCAGTAATAAAGCAGTAATAAAGCAGTAATAAAGCAGCAATAAAGCAGCAGTAATAAAGCAGCAATAAAGCAGTAATAAAGCAGCAGTAATAAAGCAGTAATAAAGCAGTAATAAAGCAGCAGTAATAAAGCAGTAATAAAGCAGCAGTAATAAAGCAGCAGTAATAAAGCAGCAGTAATAAAGCAGCAGTAATAAAGCAGTAATAAAGCAGCAGTAATAAAGCAGCAGTAATAAAGCAGCAGTAATAAAGCAGTAGTAATAAAGCAGCAATAAAGCAGCAATAATAAAGCAGCAATAAAGCAGCAGTAATAAAGCAGCAGTAATAAAGCAGCAGTAATAAAGCAGCAGTAATAAAGCAGTAATAAAGCAGTAATAATAATGCAGTAATAAAGCAGCAATAAAGCAGCAGTAATAAAGCAGCAGTAATGAAGCAGTAATAATAAAGCAGCAATAAAGCAGCAGTAATAAAGCAGTAATAAAGCAGCAGTAATAAAGCAGTAATAATAAAGCAGCAATAATAAAGCAGTAATAAAGCAGCAATAAAGCAGCAGTAATAAAGCAGCAGTAATAAAGCAGTAATAATAAAGCAGCAATAATAAAGCAGTAATAAAGCAGTAATAAAGCAGCAGTAATAAAGCAGTAATAATAAAGCAGTAATAAAGCAGCAGTAATAAAGCAGTAATAAAGCAGCAATAATAAAGCAGTAATAAAGCAGTAATAAAGCAGCAGTAATAAAGCAGTAATAATAAAGCAGTAATAAAGCAGTAATAATAAAGCAGTAATAAAGCAGCAGTAAAGCAGTAATAAAGCAGCAATAAAGCAGTAATAAAGCAGCAGTAATAAAGCAGTAATAAAGCAGCAGCAATAAAGCAGTAATAAAGCAGTAATAAAGCAGTAATAAAGCAGCAGTTATAAAGCAGTAATAAAGCAGCAGTAATAAAGCAGTAATAAAGCAGTAATAAAGCAGTAATAAAGCAGCAGTTATAAAGCAGTAATAAAGCAGCAGTAATAAAGCAGTAATAAAGCAGTAATAAAGCAGCAGCAATAAAGCAGTAATAAAGCAGCAATAAAGCAGTAATAAAGCAGCAGTAATAAAGCAGTAATAAAGCAGTAATAAAGCAGCAGCAATAAAGCAGTAATAAAGCAGTAATAAAGCAGTAATAAAGCAGCAGCAATAAAGCAGTAATAAAGCAGTAATAAAGCAGCAGCAATAAAGCAGTAATAAAGCAGCAATAAAGCAGTAATAAAGCAGCAGTAATAAAGCAGTAATAAAGCAGCAGTAATAAAGCAGTAATAAAGCAGTAATAAAGCAGCAGTAATAAAGCAGCAATAAAGCAGTAATAAAGCAGCAGTAATAAAGCAGTAATAAAGCAGCAGTAATAAAGCAGTAATAAAGCAGTAATAAAGCAGCAATAAAGCAGTAATAAAGCAGCAGTAATAAAGCAGTAATAAAGCAGTAATAAAGCAGCAGTAATAAAGCAGTAATAAAGCAGCAGTAATGCAGCAATAAAGCAGTAATAAAGCAGCAGTAATAAAGCAGTAATAAAGCAGTAATAAAGCAGCAGTAATAAAGCAGCAGTAATAAAGCAGCAGTAATAAAGCAGCAGTAATAAAGCAGCAGTAATAAAGCAGCAGTAATAAAGCAGTAATAAAGCAGCAGTAATAAAGCAGTAATAAAGCAGTAATAAAGCAGTAATAAAGCAGCAGTAATAAAGCAGTAATAAAGCAGCAGTAATAAAGCAGTAATAAAGCAGCAGTAATAAAGCAGTAATAAAGCAGCAGTAATAAAGCAGCAGTAATAAAGCAGCAGTAATAAAGCAGTAATAAAGCAGCAATAAAGCAGTAATAAAGCAGTAATAAAGCAGCAGTAATAAAGCAGTAATAAAGCAGTAATAAAGCAGTAATAAAGCAGCAGTAATAAAGCAGCAGTAATAAAGCAGCAATAAAGCAGTAATAAAGCAGCAGTAATAAAGCAGTAATAAAGCAGTAATAAAGCAGCAATAAAGCAGTAATAAAGCAGCAGTAATAAAGCAGTAATAAAGCAGCAGTAATAAAGCAGCAGTAATAAAGCAGTAATAAAGCAGCAGTAATAAAGCAGCAGTAATAAAGCAGTAATAAAGCAGCAGTAATAAAGCAGTAATAAAGCAGTAATAAAGCAGCAGCAATAAAGCAGCAGTAATAAAGCAGCAGTAATAAAGCAGCAATAAAGCAGTAATAATGCAGTAATAAAGCAGCAATAATAAAGCAGCAGTAATAAAGCAGCAATAAAGCAGCAATAAAGCAGTAATAAAGCAGCAATAATAAAGCAGTAATAAAGCAGCAATAAAGCAGTAATAAAGCAGTAATAATGCAGTAATAAAGCAGCAATAATGCAGTAATAAAGCAGCAATAAAGCAGTAATAAAGCAGTAATAATGCAGTAATAAAGCAGTAATAATGCAGCAATAAAGCAGCAATAAAGCAGTAATAAAGCAGCAATAAAGCAGCAATAAAGCAGTAATAAAGCAGCAATAAAGCAGCAATAAAGCAGTAATAATGCAGTAATAAAGCAGCAATAAAGCAGTAATAAAGCAGCAATAAAGCAGTAATAAAGCAGCAGTAATAAAGCAGTAATAAAGCAGTAGTAATAAAGCAGTAATAAAGCAGTAGTAATAAAGCAGTAATAAAGCAGCAGTAATAAAGCAGCAATAAAGCAGCAGTAATAAAGCAGTAATGAAGCAGCAGTAATAAAGCAGTAATAAAGCAGCAGTAATAAAGCAGTAATAAAGCAGCAGTAATAAAGCAGCAGTAATAAAGCAGCAGTAAAGCAGTAATAAAGCAGTAATAAAGCAGCAGTAATAAAGCAGCAGTAATAAAGCAGTAATAAAGCAGCAGTAATAAAGCAGTAATAAAGCAGTAGTAATAAAGCAGTAATAAAGCAGCAGTAATAAAGCAGTAATAAAGCAGCAGTAATAAAGCAGTAATAAAGCAGCAGTAATAAAGCAGTAATAAAGCAGCAGTAATAAAGCAGTAATAAAGCAGCAGTAATAAAGCAGTAATAAAGCAGCAGTAAAGCAGTAATAAAGCAGTAATAAAGCAGCAGTAATAAAGCAGCAGTAATAAAGCAGCAGTAAAGCAGTAATAAAGCAGCAGTAATAAAGCAGCAATAAAGCAGTAATAAAGCAGTAATAAAGCAGCAATAAAGCAGTAATAAAGCAGCAGTAATAAAGCAGTAATAAAGCAGCAGTAATAAAGCAGCAGTAATAAAGCAGTAATAAAGCAGCAGTAATAAAGCAGCAGTAATAAAGCAGTAATAAAGCAGCAGTAATAAAGCAGCAATAAAGCAGTAATAAAGCAGCAGCAATAAAGCAGCAGTAATAAAGCAGCAGTAATAAAGCAGTAATAAAGCAGCAGTAATAAAGCAGTAATAAAGCAGCAATAATAAAGCAGCAGTAATAAAGCAGCAATAAAGCAGCAATAAAGCAGTAATAAAGCAGCAATAATAAAGCAGTAATAAAGCAGCAATAAAGCAGTAATAAAGCAGTAATAATGCAGTAATAAAGCAGCAATAATGCAGTAATAAAGCAGCAATAAAGCAGTAATAAAGCAGTAATAATGCAGTAATAAAGCAGTAATAATGCAGCAATAAAGCAGCAATAAAGCAGTAATAAAGCAGCAATAAAGCAGCAATAAAGCAGTAATAAAGCAGCAATAAAGCAGCAATAAAGCAGTAATAATGCAGTAATAAAGCAGCAATAAAGCAGTAATAAAGCAGCAATAAAGCAGTAATAAAGCAGCAGTAATAAAGCAGTAATAAAGCAGTAGTAATAAAGCAGTAATAAAGCAGTAGTAATAAAGCAGTAATAAAGCAGCAGTAATAAAGCAGCAATAAAGCAGCAGTAATAAAGCAGTAATAAAGCAGCAGTAATAAAGCAGCAATAAAGCAGCAGTAATAAAGCAGTAATAAAGCAGCAGTAAAGCAGTAATAAAGCAGCAGTAAAGCAGTAATAAAGCAGTAATAAAGCAGCAGTAATAAAGCAGCAGTAATAAAGCAGCAGTAAAGCAGTAATAAAGCAGCAGTAATAAAGCAGCAATAAAGCAGTAATAATGCAGTAATAAAGCAGTAATAAAGCAGCAATAATAAAGCAGTAATAAAGCAGCAATAATAAAGCAGTAATAAAGCAGCAATAAAGCAGTAATAAAGCAGCAGTAAAGCAGTAATAAAGCAGCAGTAATAAAGCAGCAATAAAGCAGTAATAAAGCAGCAATAAAGCAGTAATAAAGCAGTAATAAAGCAGCAGTAAAGCAGTAATAAAGCAGCAGTAATAAAGCAGCAATAATGCAGCAATAATAAAGCAGCAATAAAGCAGCAATAAAGCAGTAATAAAGCAGCAGTAATAAAGCAGTAATAAAGCAGCAGTAATAAAGCAGCAGTAATAAAGCAGCAATAAAGCAGTAATAAAGCAGTAATAATGCAGTAATAAAGCAGCAATAAAGCAGCAGTAATAAAGCAGCAATAAAGCAGCAGTAATAAAGCAGCAGTAATAAAGCAGTAATAAAGCAGTAATAAAGCAGCAGTAATAAAGCAGTAATAAAGCAGTAATAAAGCAGTAATAAAGCAGCAATAAAGCAGCAGTAATAAAGCAGCAATAAAGCAGTAATAAAGCAGCAGTAATAAAGCAGTAATAAAGCAGCAATAAAGCAGCAGTAATAAAGCAGCAATAAAGCAGCAGTAATAAAGCAGCAGTAATAAAGCAGCAGTAATAAAGCAGCAGTAATAAAGCAGTAATAAAGCAGCAGTAATAAAGCAGCAGTAATAAAGCAGCAGTAATAAAGCAGTAATAATAAAGCAGCAATAAAGCAGCAATAATAAAGCAGCAATAAAGCAGCAGTAATAAAGCAGCAGTAATAAAGCAGCAGTAATAAAGCAGCAGTAATAAAGCAGTAATAAAGCAGTAATAATAATGCAGTAATAAAGCAGCAATAAAGCAGCAGTAATAAAGCAGCAGTAATGAAGCAGTAATAATAAAGCAGCAATAAAGCAGCAGTAATAAAGCAGTAATAAAGCAGCAGTAATAAAGCAGTAATAATAAAGCAGCAATAATAAAGCAGTAATAAAGCAGCAATAAAGCAGCAGTAATAAAGCAGCAGTAATAAAGCAGTAATAATAAAGCAGCAATAATAAAGCAGTAATAAAGCAGTAATAAAGCAGCAGTAATAAAGCAGTAATAATAAAGCAGTAATAAAGCAGTAATAATAAAGCAGTAATAAAGCAGCAGTAAAGCAGTAATAAAGCAGCAGTAAAGCAGTAATAAAGCAGTAATAAAGCAGCAGTAATAAAGCAGCAGTAATAAAGCAGCAGTAAAGCAGTAATAAAGCAGCAGTAATAAAGCAGCAATAAAGCAGTAATAATGCAGTAATAAAGCAGTAATAAAGCAGCAATAATAAAGCAGTAATAAAGCAGCAATAAAGCAGTAATAAAGCAGCAGTAATAAAGCAGCAGTAAAGCAGTAATAAAGCAGCAGTAATAAAGCAGCAATAAAGCAGCAATAAAGCAGCAATAAAGCAGTAATAAAGCAGTAATAAAGCAGCAGTAAAGCAGTAATAAAGCAGCAGTAATAAAGCAGCAATAAAGCAGTAATAATGCAGTAATAAAGCAGCAATAATAAAGCAGCAATAAAGCAGCAATAAAGCAGTAATAAAGCAGCAGTAATAAAGCAGTAATAAAGCAGCAGTAATAAAGCAGCAATAAAGCAGTAATAAAGCAGTAATAATGCAGTAATAAAGCAGCAATAAAGCAGCAGTAATAAAGCAGCAATAAAGCAGCAGTAATAAAGCAGCAGTAATAAAGCAGCAGTAATAAAGCAGTAATAAAGCAGTAATAAAGCAGCAGTAATAAAGCAGTAATAAAGCAGTAATAATGCAGTAATAAAGCAGCAATAAAGCAGCAGTAATAAAGCAGCAATAAAGCAGTAATAAAGCAGTAATAAAGCAGCAGTAATAAAGCAGTAATAAAGCAGCAGTAATAAAGCAGCAATAAAGCAGTAATAATGCAGTAATAAAGCAGCAATAATAAAGCAGTAATAAAGCAGCAATAAAGCAGCAATAATAAAGCAGCAATAAAGCAGCAGCAATAAAGCAGCAGTAATAAAGCAGCAGTAATAAAGCAGCAGTAATAAAGCAGTAATAAAGCAGTAATAATAATGCAGTAATAAAGCAGCAATAAAGCAGCAGTAATAAAGCAGCAGTAATAAAGCAGTAATAATAAAGCAGCAATAATAAAGCAGTAATAAAGCAGCAATAAAGCAGCAGTAATAAAGCAGTAATAAAGCAGCAGTAATAAAGCAGTAATAATAAAGCAGCAATAATAAAGCAGTAATAAAGCAGCAATAAAGCAGCAGTAATAAAGCAGCAGTAATAAAGCAGTAATAATAAAAAGCAGCAATAATAAAGCAGTAATAAAGCAGTAATAAAGCAGCAGTAATAAAGCAGTAATAATAAAGCAGTAATAAAGCAGTAATAATAAAGCAGCAATAAAGCAGCAGTAATAAAGCAGTAATAAAGCAGCAGTAATAAAGCAGTAATAATGCAGTAATAAAGCAGTAATAAAGCAGCAATAAAGCAGCAATAATAAAGCAGCAGTAATAAAGCAGCAGTAATAAAGCAGCAATAATAAAGCAGCAGTAATAAAGCAGCAATAATAAAGCAGCAGTAATAAAGCAGCAGTAATAAAGCAGCAGTAATAAAGCAGCAATAATAAAGCAGCAGTAATAAAGCAGCAGTAATAAAGCAGCAATAAAGCAGTAATAAAGCAGCAGTAATAAAGCAGCAGTAATAAAGCAGCAATAAAGCAGTAATAATAAAGCAGTAATAAAGCAGCAATAAAGCAGTAATAAAGCAGCAATAAAGCAGCAATAAAGCAGTAATAAAGCAGCAATAAAGCAGCTGTAAAGCAGTAATAAAGCAGTAATAATGCAGTAATAAAGCAGTAATAATGCAGCAATAAAGCAGTAATAATGCAGCAATAAAGCAGTAATAAAGCAGCAATAATAAAGCAGTAATAATGCAGCAATAAAGCAGTAATAATGCAGTAATAAAGCAGTAATAAATTAGCAATAAAGCAGTAATAAAGCAGTAATAAAGCAGCAGTAATAAAGCAGTAATAAAGCAGCAGTAATAAAGCAGTAATAAAGCAGTAGTAATAAAGCAGCAGTAATAAAGCAGTAATAAAGCAGCAGTAATAAAGCAGCAATAAAGCAGTAATAATAAAGCAGTAATAAAGCAGTAATAAAGCAGCAGTAATAAAGCAGCAGTAATAAAGCAGCAGTAATAAAGCAGCAGTAATAAAGCAGCAGTAATAAAGCAGTAATAAAGCAGCAGTAATAAAGCAGTAATAAAGCAGCAGTAATAAAGCAGTAATAAAGCAGCAGTAATAAAGCAGTAATAAAGCAGCAGTAATAAAGCAGCAGTAATAAAGCAGTAATAAAGCAGCAGTAATAAAGCAGCAGTAATAAAGCAGCAGTAATAAAGCAGTAATAAAGCAGCAGTAATAAAGCAGTAATAAAGCAGTAATAAAGCAGCAGTAATAAAGCAGCAGTAATAAAGCAGCAGTAATAAAGCAGCAGTAATAAAGCAGCAGTAATAAAGCAGCAGTAATAAAGCAGTAATAAAGCAGCAGTAATAAAGCAGTAATAAAGCAGCAGTAATAAAGCAGCAGTAATAAAGCAGCAGTAATAAAGCAGTAATAAAGCAGCAGTAATAAAGCAGCAGTAATAAAGCAGCAGTAATAAAGCAGCAGTAATAAAGCAGTAATAAAGCAGCAGTAATAAAGCAGTAATAAAGCAGCAGTAATAAAGCAGCAGTAATAAAGCAGCAGTAATAAAGCAGCAGTAATAAAGCAGCAGTAATAAAGCAGTAATAAAGCAGTAATAAAGCAGCAGTAATAAACATCATATTGGACCACTCCCCATCATCATGGACCACTCCCCATCATCATGGACCACTCCCCATCATCATAGACCACTCCCCATCATCATGGACCACTCCCCATCATCATAGACCACTCCCCATCAACATGGGACCACTCCCCATCATCATGGACCACTCCCCATCATCATAGACCACTCCCCATCAACATGGACCACTCCCCATCATCATGGACCACTCCCCATCAACATGGACCACTCCCCATCATCATGGACCACTCCCCATCAACATGGACCACTCCCCATCATCATGGACCACTCCCCATCATCATGGACCACTCCCCATCATCATGGACCACTCCCCATCATCATGGACCACTCCCCATCATCATGGACCACTCCCCATCATCATGGACCACTCCCCATCAACATGGGACCACTCCCCTTCATCATGGACCACTCCCCATCATCATGGACCACTCCCCATCATCATGGACCACTCCCCATCAACATGGGACCACTCCCCTTCATCATGGACCACTCCCCATCATCATGGACCACTCCCCATCATCATGGACCACTCCCCATCATCATGGACCACTCCCCATCATCATGGACCACTCCCCATCATCATGGACCACTCCCCATCATCATGGACCACTCCCCATCATCATGGACCACTCCCCATCATCATGGACCACTCCCCATCATCATGGACCACTCCCTATCATCTTGGACCACTCCCCATTATCATGGACCCACTCTCCATCAACATGGACCACTCCCCATCATCATGGACCACTCCCCATCATCATGGACCACTCCCCATCATCATGGACCACTCCCCATCATCATGGACCACTCCCCATCAACATGGACCACTCCCCATCATCATGGACCACTCCCCATCAACATGGACCACTCCCCATCATCATGGACCACTCCCCATCATCATGGACCACTCCCCTTCATCATGGACCACTCCCCTTCATCATGGACCACTCCCCATCAACATGGACCACTCCCCATCAACATGGACCACTCCCCATCATCATGGACCACTCCCCATCAACATGGCCCAGTCCCTTCATCATGGACCACTCCCCATCATCATGGACCACTCCCCATCATCATGGACCACTCCCCATCATCATGGACCACTCCCCATCATCATGGACCACTCCCCATCATCATGGACCACTCCCCATCATCATGGACCACTCCCCATCATCATGGACCACTCCCCATCAACACGGACCACTCCCCATCATCATGGACCACTCCCCATCATCATGGACCACTCCCCATCATCATGGACCACTCCCCATCATCACGGACCACTCCCCATCATCATGGACCACTCCCCATCAACATGGACCACTCCCCATCATCATGGACCACTCCCCATCAACATGGACCACTCCCCATCATCATGGACCACTCCCCATCATCATTGACCACTCTCCTTCATCATGGACCACTCTCCATCATGGACCACTCCCCATCATCCTGGACCACTCCCCTTCATCATGGACCACTCCCCATCATCCTGGACCACTCCCCATCATCCTGGACCACTCCCCATCATCCTGGACCACTCCCCTTCATCCTGGACCACTCCCCTTCATCAAGGGAATGGGCCAATTGTGACTGACTGATTTACAAATGATATTGAGTAGTTATTCATGATGCAAGGGGATTTCTTGATCAGTCTCAACTGCATTGTCGAACTCACCCCTTTACTCTCTAACCCTGTCACTTTCTGCAGATACGACCTGTCATCGCTGAGGATCCTGGGAACTGTAGGCGAGCCCATCAACCCGGAGGCGTGGCATTGGTACTACGAGGTTGTTGGTCAGAAGAGATGTCCCGTCGTGGACACCTTCTGGCAGACTGAGACCGTGAGTGTGTGTGTGTGTCTGTGACTGTGTGTGTTTCTGTGTGTGTGTGTGGGTGTGTGTGTTTCTGTGTGATTGTGTGTCTGTGACTGTGCGTGTGTGTGACTGCGTTTGTGTGTGTGTTTCTGTGTGACTGTGTGTGTGTGTGACCATCACTAAGGACCCCACACATCCCATCACCAAGGACCCCACATCCCATCACCAAGGACCCCACATCCCATCACCAAGGACCCCCACATCCCATCACCAAGGACCCCACACATCCCATCACCAAGGACCCCCCACATCCCATCACCAAGGACCCCACACATCCCATCACCAAGGACCCCACATCCCATCACCAAGGACCCCACATCCCATCACCAAGGACCCCACACATCCCATCACCAAGGACCCCACATCCCATCACCAAGGACCCCACATCCCATCACCAAGGACCCCCACATCCCATCACCAAGGACCCCCACATCCCATCATCAAGGACCCCACACATCCCATCCCCAAGGACCCCACACATCCCATCACCAAGGACCCCCCCACATCCCCTCACCAAGGACCCCACATCCCATCACCAAGGACCCCACATCCCATCACCAAGGACCCCCACATCCCATCACCAAGGACCCCCACATCCCATCACCAAGGACCCCCACATCCCATCATCAAGGACTCCCCACATCCCATCATCAAGTACCCCACATCCCATCACCAAGGACCCCCACATCCCATCATCAAGGACTCCCCACATCCCATCATCAAGGACCCCACATCCCATCACCAAGGACCCCACATCCCATCACCAAGGACCACACATCCCATCACCAAGGACCCCCACATCCCATCACCAAGGACCCCCACATCCCATCACCAAGGACCCCCACATCCCATCACCAAGGACCCCCACATCCCATCACCAAGGACCCCCACATCCCATCATCAAGGACTCCCACATCCCATCATCAAGGACCCCACATCCCATCACCAAGGACCCCACATCCCATCACCAAGGACCCCACATCCCATCACCAAGGACTCCCCACATCCCATCACCAAGGACCCCCACATCCCATCACCAAGGACCCCCACATCCCATCACCAAGGACCCCCACATCCCATCATCAAGGACCCCCACATCCCATCACCAAGGACCCCCACATCCCATCACCAAGGACCCCCACATCCCATCACCAAGGACCCCCACATCCCATCATCAAGGACTCCCCACATCCCATCATCAAGGACCCCACATCCCATCACCAAGGACCACACATCCCATCTCCAAGGACCACACATCCCATCACCAAGGACCACACATCCCATCACCAAGGACCCCACACATCCCATCACCAAGGACCCCACATCCCATCATCAAGGACCCCACATCCCATCACCAAGGACCACACATCCCATCACCAAGGACCCCACACATCCCATCACCAAGGACCCCACATCCCATCACCAAGGACCACATCCCATCACCAAGGACCCCCACATCCCATCACCAAGGACCCCCCACATCCCATCACCAAGGACTCCCCACATCCCATCACCAAGGACCCCCACATCCCATCACCAAGGACTCCCCACATCCCATCACCAAGGACTCCCCACATTCCATCACCAAGGACTCCCCACATCCCATCATCAAGGACCCCACATCCCATCACCAAGGACTCCCCACATCCCATCACCAAGGACCCCACACATCCCATCATCAAGGACCCCACACATCCCATCACCAAGGACTCCCCACATCCCATCACCAAGGACTCCCCACATCCCATCATCAAGGACCCCACATCCCATCACCAAGGACCCCACATCCCATCACCAAGGACCCCACACATCCCATCACCAAGGACCCCACACATCCCATCACCAAGGACTCCCCACATCCCATCACCAAGGACTCCCCACATCCCATCATCAAGGACCCCACACATCCCATCACCAAGGACCCCACACATCCCATCACCAAGGACCCCACACATCCCATCATCAAGGACCCCACACATCCCATCATCAAGGACCCCACATCCCATCACCAAGGACTCCCCACATCCCATCACCAAGGACCCCACATCCCATCACCAAGGACTCCCCACATCCCATCACCAAGGACCCCACATCCCATCATCAAGGACTCCCCACATCCCATCATCAAGGACTCCCCACATCCCATCACCAAGGACCCCACATCCCATCACCAAGGACTCCCCATCCCATCATCAAGGACCCCATCCCATCACCAAGGACTCCCACATCCCATCACCAAGGACTCCCACATCCCATCACCAAGGACCCCACATCCCATCACCAAGGACTCCCCACATCCCATCACCAAGGACCCCACATCCCATCACCAAGGACTCCCCACATCCCATCATCAAGGACCCCACATCCCATCACCAAGGACTCCCCACATCCCATCACCAAGGACTCCCCACATCCCATCACCAAGGACTCCCCACATCCCATCACCAAGGACCCCACATCCCATCACCAAGGACTCCCCACATCCCATCACCAAGGACCCCACATCCCATCATCAAGGACTCCCACATCCCATCATCAAGGACTCCCCACATCCCATCACCAAGGACCCCACATCCCATCACCAAGGACTCCCCACATCCCATCATCAAGGACCCCACATCCCATCACCAAGGACTCCCCACATCCCATCACCAAGGACCCCCCACATCCCATCACCAAGGACCCCACATCCCATCACCAAGGACTCCCCACATCCCATCACCAAGGACCCCACATCCCATCACCAAGGACTCCCATCCCATCATCAAGGACCCCACATCCCATCACCAAGGACTCCCCACATCCCATCACCAAGGACTCCCCACATCCCATCACCAAGGACCCCCCACATCCCATCACCAAGGACCCCCCACATCCCATCACCAAGGACCCCCACATCACATCATCAAGGACCCCACATCCCATCACCAAGGACTCCCCACATCCCATCACCAATACACATCCCATCACCAAGGACTCCCCACATCCCATCACCAAGGACTCCCCACATCCCATCACCAAGGACTCCCCACATCCCATCACCAAGGACCCCACATCCCATCACCAAGGACCACACATCCCATCACCAAGGACTCCCCACATCCCATCATCAAGGACCCCACACATCCCATCACCAAGGACTCCCACATCCCATCACCAAGGACTCCCACATCCCATCACCAAGGACCCCACATCCCATCATCAAGGACCCCACATCCCATCATCAAGGACTCCCCACATCCCATCATCAAGGACTCCCCACATCCCATCATCAAGGACTCCCCACATCCCATCACCAAGGACCCCACACATCCATCATCAAGGA
This sequence comes from Oncorhynchus keta, assembly GCF_023373465.1. Classification (NCBI taxonomy): domain Eukaryota; kingdom Metazoa; phylum Chordata; class Actinopteri; order Salmoniformes; family Salmonidae; genus Oncorhynchus; species Oncorhynchus keta. The sequence goes on along the minus strand of NC_068435.1, from coordinate 4,645,208 downwards.
CCCCACATCCCATCACCAAGGACTCCCCACATCCCATCATCAAGGACCCCCACATCCCATCATCAAGGACCCCACATCCCATCATCAAGGACCCCACATCCCATCATCAAGGACCCCACACATCCCATCACCAAGGCACATCCCATCACCAAGGACCCCCCACATCCCATCACCAAGGACTCCCCACATCCCATCATCAAGGACCCCACATCCCATCACCAAGGACTCCCCACATCCCATCACCAAGGACTCCCCACATCCCATCATCAAGGACTCCCCACATCCCATCACCAAGGACTCCCCACATCCCATCACCAAGGACTCCCCACATCCCATCACCAAGGACCCCACATCCCATCACCAAGGACTCCCCACATCCCATCACCAAGGACCCCACATCCCATCACCAAGGACTCCCCACATCCCATCACCAAGGACTCCCCACATCCCATCACCAAGGACTCCCCACATCCCATCACCAAGGACTCCCCACATCCCATCATCAAGACTCCCCACATCCCATCATCAAGGACCCCACATCCCATCACCAAGGACCCCCACATCCCATCACCAAGGACCCCACATCCCATCACCAAGGACCCCACATCCCATCATCAAGGACCCCACATCCCATCACCAAGGACTCCCCACATCCCATCACCAAGGACCCCCCACATCCCATCACCAAGGACCCCACATCCCATCATCAAGGACCCCACATCCCATCACCAATACACATCCCATCACCAAGGACTCCCCACATCCCATCACCAAGGACCCCACATCCCATCACCAAGGACCCCACATCCCATCACCAAGGACCCCACATCCCATCACCAAGGACTCCCCACATCCCATCACCAAGGACCCCACATCCCATCACCAAGGACTCCCCACATCCCATCACCAAGGACCCCCCACATCCCATCATCAAGGACCCCACACATCCCATCACCAAGGACTCCCCACATCCCATCACCAAGGACTCCCCACATCCCATCACCAAGGACCCCACATCCCATCACCAAGGACTCCCCACATCCCATCATCAAGGACCCCACATCCCATCACCAAGGACCCCACATCCCATCATCAAGGACCCCACACATCCCATCACCAAGGACTCCCCACATCCCATCACCAAGGACTCCCCACATCCCATCACCAAGGACTCCCCACATCCCATCATCAAGGACCCCACATCCCATCACCAAGGACTCCCCACATCCCATCATCAAGGACCCCACATCCCATCACCAAGGACTCCCCACATCCCATCATCAAGGACCCCACATCCCATCACCAAGGACCACACATCCCATCACCAAGGACCCCACATCCCATCACCAAGGACCACACATCCCATCATCAAGGACCCCACACATCCCATCATCAAGGACTCCCCACATCCCATCACCAAGGACTCCCCACATCCCATCACCAAGGACCCCACACATCCCATCACCAAGGACCCCACACATCCCATCATCAAGGACCACACATCCCATCACCAAGGACCCCACATCCCATCATCAAGGACCACACATCCCATCACCAAGGACCCCACATCCCATCACCAAGGACTCCCCACATCCCATCACCAAGGACCCCACACATCCCATCACCAAGGACCCCACATCCCATCACCAAGGACCACACAACCCATCACCAAGCACCCCACATCCCATCACCAAGGACCCCACACATCCCATCACCAAGCACCCCCACATCCCATCACCAAGGACCCCACATCCCATCACCAAGGACCCCCACATCCCATCACCAAGGACCCCACATCCCATCACCAAGGACCCCACACATCCCATCACCAAGGACCCCACATCCCATCACCAAGGACCCCACACATCCCATCACCAAGGACCCCACATCCCATCACCAAGGACCCCACATCCCATCACCAAGGACCCCACATCCCATCACCAAGGACCCCACACATCCCATCACCAAGGACCCCCCACATCCCATCACCAAGGACCCCCCACATCCCATCACCAAGGACTCCACACATCCCATCACCAAGGACCCCACACATCCCATCACCAAGGACCCCACATCCCATCACCAAGGACCCCACATCCCATCACCAAGGACTCCCCACATCCCATCACCAAGGACTCCCCACATCCCATCACCAAGGACTCCCCACATCCCATCACCAAGGACTCCCCACATCCCATCACCAAGGACTCCCATCCCATCACCAAGGACCCCACACATCCCATCACCAATACACATCCCATCACCAAGGACCCCACATCCCATCACCAATACACATCCCATCACCAAGGACTCCCCACATCCCATCACCAAGGACTCCCCACATCCCATCACCAAGGACCCCCCACATCCCATCACCAAGGACTCCCCACATCCCATCACCAAGGACTCCCCACATCCCATCACCAAGGACCCCCCACATCCCATCACCAAGGACTCCCCACATCCCATCACCAAGGACCCCCCACATCCCATCACCAAGGACCCCCCACATCCCATCACCAAGGACTCCCCACATCCCATCACCAAGGACTCCCCACATCCCATCACCAAGGACCCCCCACATCCCATCACCAAGGACCCCACATCCCATCACCAAGGACTCCCCACATCCCATCACCAAGGACCCCACACATCCCATCATCAAGGACCCCACACATCCCATCACCAAGGACTCCCCACATCCCATCACCAAGGACTCCCCACATCCCATCATCAAGGACCCCACACATCCCATCACCAAGGACCCCACACATCCCATCACCAAGGACCCCACACATCCCATCATCAAGGACCCCACACATCCCATCACCAAGGACTCCCACATCCCATCACCAAGGACTCCCCACATCCCATCACCAAGGACTCCCCACATCCCATCATCAAGGACCCCCCACATCCCATCACCAAGGACCCCACATCCCATCACCAAGGACCCCACACATCCCATCACCAAGGACCCCACACATCCCATCATCAAGGACCCCACATCCCATCACCAAGGACCCCCCACATCCCATCACCAAGGACCCCACATCCCATCATCAAGGACTCCCCACATCCCATCACCAAGGACCCCACATCCCATCATCAAGGACTCCCCACATCCCATCATCAAGGACTCCCCACATCCCATCACCAAGGACCCCACATCCCATCACCAAGGACTCCCCACATCCCATCATCAAGGACCCCACATCCCATCACCAAGGACTCCCCACATCCCATCACCAAGGACTCCCACATCCCATCACCAAGGACCCCACATCCCATCACCAAGGACTCCCCACTTCCCATCACCAAGGACCCCACATCCCATCACCATCCCCACATCCCATCATCAAGGACCCCACATCCCATCACCAAGGACTCCCCACATCCCATCACCAAGGACTCCCCACATCCCATCACCAAGGACTCCCCACATCCCATCACCAAGGACCCCACATCCCATCACCAAGGACTCCCCACATCCCATCACCAAGGACCCACATCCCATCACCAAGGACTCCCCACATCCCATCACCAAGGACTCCCACATCCCATCACCAAGGACCCCACATCCCATCACCAAGGACTCCCCACATCCCATCACCAAGGACCCCACATCCCATCAACAAGGACCCCCCACATCCCATCATCAAGGACCCCACATCCCATCACCAAGGACTCCCCACATCCCATCACCAAGGACTCCCCACATCCCATCACCAAGGACCCCACATCCCATCACCAAGGACCCCACATCCCATCACCAAGGACCCCCACATCCCATCATCAAGGACCCCACATCCCATCACCAAGGACTGCCCACATCCCATCACCAATACACATCCCATCACCAAGGACTCCCCACATCCCATCACCAAGGACTCCCCACATCCCATCACCAAGGACCCCACACCCCATCACCAAGGACTCCCCACATCCCATCACCAAGGACCCCACATCCCATCACCAAGGACCCCACACATCCCATCACCAAGGACCCCCACATCCCATCACCAATACATCCCATCACCAAGGACTCCCACATCCCATCATCAAGGACCCCACATCCCATCATCAAGGACCCCACATCCCATCACCAAGGACCCCACATCCCATCATCAAGGACCCCACATCCCATCACCAAGGACCCCACATCCCATCACCAAGGACCCCCCACATCCCATCACCAAGGACTCCCCACATCCCATCATCAAGGACCCCACATCCCATCACCAAGGACCCCCCCACATCCCATCACCAAGGACTCCCCACATCCCATCACCAATACACATCCCATCACCAAGGACCCCCACATCCCATCACCAAGGACCCCCCACATCCCATCACCAAGGACCCCCCACATCCCATCACCAAGGACCCCACATCCCATCACCAAGGACCCCCCACATCCCATCACCAAGGACTCCCCACATCCCATCACCAAGGACTCCCCACATCCCATCACCAAGGACCCCACATCCCATCACCAAGGACTCCCCACATCCCATCACCAAGGACCCCACATCCCATCACCAAGGACTCCCACACATCCCATCATCAGGACCCCACATCCCATCACCAAGGACTCCCACATCCCATCACCAAGGACTCCCCACATCCCATCACCAAGGACTCCCCACATCCCATCACCAAGGACTCCCACATCCCATCACCAAGGACTCCCCACATCCCATCACCAAGGACTCCCACATCCCATCATCAAGGACTCCCACATCCCATCATCAAGGACCCCACATCCCATCACCAAGGACCCCACATCCCATCACCAAGGACCCCACATCCCATCACCAAGGACCCCCACATCCCATCATCAAGGACCCCACATCCCATCACCAAGGACCCCCCACATCCCATCACCAAGGACCCCACATCCCATCACCAAGGACCCCACATCCCATCACCAAGGACCCCACATCCCATCACCAAGGACCCCACATCCCATCACCAAGGACCCCACATCCCATCACCAAGGACCCCACATCCCATCACCAAGGACTCCCCACATCCCATCACCAAGGACCCCACACATCCCATCACCAAGGACTCCACACATCCCATCACCAAGGACCCCACATCCCATCACCAAGGACTCCCCACATCCCATCACCAAGGACTCCCCACATCCCATCACCAAGGACTCCCCACATCCCATCACCAAGGACCCCACATCCCATCACCAAGGACTCCCCATCCCATCATCAAGGACTCCCACATCCCATCACCAAGGACTCCCCACATCCCATCACCAAGGACCCCACATCCCATCATCAAGGACCCCACATCCCATCATCAAGGACCCCCCACATCCCATCACCAAGGACCCCACATCCCATCACCAAGGACCCCCACATCCGCCCCAGCCACGAGCTGTTCACTCCCTTACCATCGGGTAGACGGTATCGGAACATGAGGTGTGATACCGACAGGTTCAGAGACAGTTTCTATCTACAAGCCATCAGACTGTATCAGAGCATGAGGCGTGATACCAACAGGCTCAGAGACAGTTTCTATCTACAAGCCATCAGACTGTATCAGAGCATGAGGCGTGATACCAACAGGCTCAGAGACAGTTTCTATCTACAAGCCATCAGACTGTATCAGAGCATGAGGCGTGATACCAACAGGCTCAGAGACAGTTTCTATCTACAAGCCATCAGATTGTATCAGAGCATGAGGTCTGATACCAACAGGTTCAGAGACAGTTTCTATCTACAAGCCATCAGATTGTATCAGAGCATGAGGTCTGATACCAACAGGTTCAGAGACAGTTTCTATCTACAAGCCATCAGATTGTATCAGAGCATGAGGTCTGATACCAACAGGCTCAGAGACAGTTTCTATCTACAAGCCATCAGACTGTATCAGAGCATGAGGTCTGATACCAACAGGCTCAGAGACAGTTTCTATCTACAAGCCATCAGACTGTATCAGAGCATGAGGCGTGATACCAACAGGCTCAGAGACAGTTTCTATCTACAAGCCATCAGACTGTATCAGAGCATGAGGCGTGATACCAACAGGCTCAGAGACAGTTTCTATCTACAAGCCATCAGACTGTATCAGAGCATGAGGTGTGATACCAACAGGCTCAGAGACAGTTTCTATCTACAAGCCATCAGACTGTATCAGAGCATGAGGCGTGATACCGACAGGCTCAGAGACAGTTTCTATCTACAAGCCATCAGACTGTATCAGAGCATGAGGTGTGATACCAACAGGCTCAGAGACAGTTTCTATCTACAAGCCATCAGACTGTATCAGAGCATGAGGCGTGATACCAACAGGCTCAGAGACAGTTTCTATCTACAAGCCATCAGACTGTATCAGAGCATGAGGCGTGATACCAACAGGCTCAGAGACAGTTTCTATCTACAAGCCATCAGACTGTATCAGAGCATGAGGTGTGATACCAACAGGCTCAGAGACAGTTTCTATCTACAAGCCATCAGACTGTATCAGAGCATGAGGCGTGATACCAACAGGCTCAGAGACAGTTTCTATCTACAAGCCATCAGACTGTATCAGAGCATGAGGCGTGATACCAACAGGCTCAGAGACAGTTTCTATCTACAAGCCATCAGACTGTATCAGAGCATGAGGCGTGATACCAACAGGCTCAGAGACAGTTTCTATCTACAAGCCATCAGACTGTATCAGAGCATGAGGCGTGATACCAACAGGCTCCAGAGACAGTACCAACAGGCTCAGAGACAGTTTCTATCTACAAGCCATCAGACTGTATCAGAGCATGAGGTGTGATACCAACAGGCTCAGAGACAGTTTCTATCTACAAGCCATCAGACTGTATCAGAGCATGAGGCGTGATACCAACAGGCTCAGACAGTTTCTATCTACAAGCCATCAGACTGTATCAGAGCATGAGGCGTGATACCAACAGGCTCAGAGACAGTTTCTATCTACAAGCCATCAGACTGTATCAGAGCATGAGGTGTGATACCAACAGGCTCAGAGACAGTTTCTATCTACAAGCCATCAGACTGTATCAGAGCATGAGGCGTGATACCAACAGGCTCAGAGACAGTTTCTATCTACAAGCCATCAGACTGTATCAGAGCATGAGGCGTGATACCAACAGGCTCAGAGACAGTTTCTATCTACAAGCCATCAGACTGTATCAGAGCATGAGGCGTGATACCAACAGGCTCAGAGACAGTTTCTATCTACAAGCCATCAGACTGTATCAGAGCATGAGGCGTGATACCAACAGGCTCAGAGACAGTTTCTATCTACAAGCCATCAGACTGTATCAGAGCATGAGGTGTGATACCAACAGGCTCAGAGACAGTTTCTATCTACAAGCCATCAGACTGTATCAGAGCATGAGGCGTGATACCAACAGGCTCAGAGACAGTTTCTATCTACAAGCCATCAGACTGTATCAGAGCATGAGGCGTGATACCAACAGGCTCAGAGACAGTTTCTATCTACAAGCCATCAGACTGTATCAGAGCATGAGGTGTGATACCAACAGGCTCAGAGACAGTTTCTATCTACAAGCCATCAGACTGTATCAGAGCATGAGGCGTGATACCAACAGGCTCAGAGACAGTTTCTATCTACAAGCCATCAGACTGTATCAGAGCATGAGGTGTGATACCAACAGGCTCAGAGACAGTTTCTATCTACAAGCCATCAGACTGTATCAGAGCATGAGGCGTGATACCAACAGGCTCAGAGACAGTTTCTATCTACAAGCCATCAGACTGTATCAGAGCATGAGGCGTGATACCAACAGGCTCAGAGACAGTTTCTATCTACAAGCCATCAGACTGTATCAGAGCATGAGGCGTGATACCAACAGGCTCAGAGACAGTTTCTATCTACAAGCCATCAGACTGTATCAGAGCATGAGGTGTGATACCAACAGGCTCAGAGACAGTTTCTATCTACAAGCCATCAGACTGTATCAGAGCATGAGGCGTGATACCAACAGGCTCAGAGACAGTTTCTATCTACAAGCCATCAGACTGTATCAGAGCATGAGGCGTGATACCAACAGGCTCAGAGACAGTTTCTATCTACAAGCCATCAGACTGTATCAGAGCATGAGGTGTGATACCAACAGGCTCAGAGACAGTTTCTATCTACAAGCCATCAGACTGTATCAGAGCATGAGGCGTGATACCAACAGGCTCAGAGACAGTTTCTATCTACAAGCCATCAGACTGTATCAGAGCATGAGGCGTGATACCAACAGGCTCAGAGACAGTTTCTATCTACAAGCCATCAGACTGTATCAGAGCATGAGGCGTGATACCAACAGGCTCAGAGACAGTTTCTATCTACAAGCCATCAGACTGTATCAGAGCATGAGGCGTGATACCAACAGGCTCAGAGACAGTTTCTATCTACAAGCCATCAGACTGTATCAGAGCATGAGGTGTGATACCAACAGGCTCAGAGACAGTTTCTATCTACAAGCCATCAGACTGTATCAGAGCATGAGGCGTGATACCAACAGGCTCAGAGACAGTTTCTATCTACAAGCCATCAGACTGTATCAGAGCATGAGGCGTGATACCAACAGGCTCAGAGACAGTTTCTATCTACAAGCCATCTGCTGAACACTTGAACTGGACTGATCACCTGCTCCCCCATCTCCCTTCCCCAAAACACATGTAAATACTGGACTATAAATGCTGCCTTCCTGTATTGTATTGATGCTAAAATGTTTATTATATTCTATTACCATTTACTTTATGTTCCAATTCTTATATTGTATGATTTCCTATCGTGGTTGTATTGTTGAGAAGGAACCTGCAAGTAATCATTTAGTTGGACAGTGTACACCACGTGTATCTAGTACATACGACCGTAGTGGAAGTCTCTGCGAATTAGTTGGACGGTGTACACCACGTGTATCTAGTACATACGACCGTAGTGGAAGTCTCTGCGAATTAGTTGGACGGTGTATACCACGTGTATCTAGTACATACGACCGTAGTGGAAGTCTCTGCGAATTAGTTGGACAGTGTACACCACGTGTATCTAGTACATACGACCGTAGTGGAAGTCTCTGCGAATTAGTTGGACAGTGTACACCACGTGTATCTAGTACATACGACCGTAGTGGAAGTCTCTGCGAATTAGTTGGACAGTGTATACCACGTGTATCTAGTACATACGACCGTAGTGGAAGTCTCTGCGGGTAGTTGGACAGTGTACACCACGTGTATCTAGTACATACGACCGTAGTGGAAGTCTCTGCGAATTAGTTGGACAGTGTACACCACGTGTATCTAGTACATACGACCGTAGTGGAAGTCTCTGCGAATTAGTTGGACAGTGTACACCACGTGTATCTAGTACATACGACCGTAGTGGAAGTCTCTGCGTCAGTTGGACAGTGTACACCACGTGTATCTAGTACATACGACCGTAGTGGAAGTCTCTGCGAATTAGTTGGACAGTGTACACCACGTGTATCTAGTACATACGACCGTAGTGGAAGTCTCTGCGAATTAGTTGGACAGTGTATACCACGTGTATACTAGTACATACGACCGTAGTGGAAGTCTCTGCGGATGGTTGGACAGTGTACACCACGTGTATCTAGTACATGGTCCGTATTGGAAGTCTCTGCGAATTAGTTGGACAGTGTACACCACGTGTATCTAGTACATACGACCGTAGTGGAAGTCTCTGCGAATGGTTGGACAGTGTACACCACGTGTATCTAGTACATACGACCGTAGTGGAAGTCTCTGCGGAATTAGTTGGACAGTGTACACCACGTGTATCTAGTACATATAACCGTAGTGGAAGTCTCTGCGTTAGTTGGACAGTGTATACCACGTGTATCTATACATGGTTTATCCGTAATGGAAGTCTCTGCGGATAGTTGGACAGTGTATACCACGTATCTAGTACATACGACCGTAGTGGAAGTCTCTGCGAATTAGTTGGACAGTGTACACCACGTGTATCTAGTACATGGACCGTAGTGGAAGTCTCTGCGAATTAGTTGGACAGTGTATACCACGTGTATCTAGTACATATCCGTAGTGGAAGTCTCTGCGAATTAGTTGGACAGTGTACACCACGTGTATCTAGTACATACGACCGTCAGTGGAAGTCTCTGCGGATACTAGTTGGACAGTGTATAACACGTGTATCTAGTACATAACCGTACTGGAAGTCTCTGCGATCTAGTTGGACAGTGTACACCACGTGTATCTGGTACATACGACCGTAGTGGAAGTCTCTGCGAATTAGTTGGACAGTGTTATACCACGTGTATCTAGTACATATCTGGTCAGTCTCTGCGACTATTAGTTGGACAGTGTACACCACGTGTATCTAGTACATAACGACCGTAGTGGAAGTCTCTGCTTAGTTGGACAGTGTATACCACGTGTATCTAGTACATATAGTGGAAGTCTCTGCGACTATACTATTGGACAGTGTATATGTATCTAGTACATACGACCGTATCTGGAAGTCTCTGCGGGTACTATTGGACAGTGTACACCACGTGTATCTAGTATAACGACCGTATCTGGAAGTCTCTGCAATTAGTTGGACAGTGTATACCACGTACTATCTAGTACATAACCGTAGTGGAAGTCTCTGCGAATTAGTTGGACAGTGTATACCACGTGTATCTAGTACATACGACCGTAGTGGAAGTCTCTGCGAATTTGGATTTCGTTGTAGAGCATGGCGCTTGTAACGCCAGGGTAGTGGGTTCGATTCCCGGGACCACCCATACGTAGAATGTATGCACACATGACTGTAAGTCGCTTTGGATAAAAGCGTCTGCTAAATGGCATATATTATTATTATTATATATATATTTATTTTGGTACTCAGAAAGTCACCTTGTTGTGTTTGTCATATTGCAGTCATGATGTGTTGTTGTCTTCCAGGGAGGACACGTTCTGACGCCACTTCCTGCTGCTACTCCTCTGAAACCAGGATCAGCTGTAAGGCCCTAAAGGATTATTTGATGTACAACTCCTTTCATGTGTTGATTGTGATCTGTAATAAGGAGATGTTTCTTCCACGGTAGACTGTGTTGTTATTGAAAAGCGTGTAGTATTTAATACATCTCCACTTGGGGTAATGATGAACACGCCCATCTGTTTATCTCATCTCTGGATCTGTCTGATGTTCCAGACCTTTCCTTTCTTCGGAGTGGATCCCACCATACTGAATGAGCATGGAGAGGAACTGGAGGGAGAGGCAGAGGGCTATCTGGTCAGTATTATAACACTATACTATCTGGTCAGTATTATAACACTATACTATCTGGTCAGTATTATAACACTATACTATCTGGTCAGTATTATAACACTACTATCTGGTCAGTATTATAACACTATACTATCTGGTCAGTATTATAACACTATACTATCTGGTCAGTATTATAACACTATACTATCTGGTCAGTATTATAACACTATACTATCTGGTCAGTATTATAACACTATACTATCTGGTCAGTATTATAACACTATACTATCTGGTCAGTATTATAACACTATACTATCTGGTCAGTATTATAACACTATACTATCTGGTCAGTATTATAACACTATACTATCTGGTCAGTAATATAACACTATACTATCTGGTCAGTATTATAACACTATACTATCTGGTCAGTAATATAACACTATACTATCTGGTCAGTATTATAACACTATACTATCTGGTCAGTATTATAACACTATACTATCTGGTCAGTAACACTATACTATCTGGTCAGTAACACTATACTATCTGGTCAGTATTATAACACTATACTATCTGGTCAGTAACACTATACTATCTGGTCAGTATTATAACACTATACTATCTGGTCAGTAATATAACACTATACTATCTGGTCAGTAATATAACACTATACTATCTGGTCAGTAATAACACTATACTATCTGGTCAGTAACACTATACTATCTGGTCAGTAATATAACACTATACTATCTGGTCAGTATTATAACACTATACTATCTGGTCAGTAATATAACACTATACTATCTGGTCAGTATTATAACACTATACTATCTGGTCAGTATTATAACACTATACTATCTGGTCAGTATTATAACACTATACTATCTGGTCAGTAATATAACACTATACTATCTGGTCAGTAACACTATACTATCTGGTCAGTAATATAACACTATACTATCTGGTCAGTATTATAACACTATACTATCTGGTCAGTATTATAACACTATACTATCTGGTCAGTAACACTATACTATCTGGTCAGTAATATAACACTATACTATCTGGTCAGTAACACTATACTATCTGGTCAGTATTATAACACTATACTATCTGGTCAGTATTATAACACTATACTATCTGGTCAGTAACACTATACTATCTGGTCAGTAATATAACACTATACTATCTGGTCAGTATTATAACACTATACTATCTGGTCAGTAATATAACACTATACTATCTGGTCAGTAATATAACACTATACTATCTGGTCAGTATTATAACACTATACTATCTGGTCAGTAATATAACACTATACTATCTGGTCAGTATTATAACACTATACTATCTGGTCAGTAATATAACACTATACTATCTGGTCAGTATTATAACACTATACTATCTGGTCAGTAATATAACACTATACTATCTGGTCAGTATTATAACACTATACTATCTGGTCAGTATTATAACACTATACTATCTGGTCAGTAATATAACACTATACTATCTGGTCAGTAATATAACACTATACTATCTGGTCAGTAACACTATACTATACTATCTGGTCAGTATAATAACACTATACTATCTGGTCAGTAATATAACACTATACTATCTGGTCAGTATTATAACACTATACTATCTGGTCAGTAATATAACACTATACTATCTGGTCAGTAATATAACACTATACTATCTGGTCAGTAATATAACACTATACTATCTGGTCAGTAATATAACACTATACTATCTGGTCAGTATTATAACACTATACTATCTGGTCAGTAACACTATACTATCTGGTCAGTAATATAACACTATACTATCTGGTCAGTAACACTATACTATCTGGTCAGTATTATAACACTATACTATCTGGTCAGTAATATAACACTATACTATCTGGTCAGTAATATAACACTATACTATCTGGTCAGTATTATAACACTATACTATCTGGTCAGTATTATAACACTATACTATCTGGTCAGTAACACTATACTATCTGGTCAGTAACACTATACTATCTGGTCAGTAATATAACACTATACTATCTGGTCAGTATTATAACACTATACTATCTGGTCAGTAATATAACACTATACTATCTGGTCAGTATTATAACACTATACTATCTGGTCAGTAATAACACTATACTATCTGGTCAGTATTATAACACTATACTATCTGGTCAGTATTATAACACTATACTATCTGGTCAGTATTATAACACTATACTATCTGGTCAGTATATAACACTATACTATCTGGTCAGTATTATAACACTATACTATCTGGTCAGTAATAATAACACTATACTATCTGGTCAGTATTATAACACTATACTATCTGGTCAGTATTATAACACTACTATCTGGTCAGTATTATAACACTATACTATCTGGTCAGTATTATAACACTATACTATCTGGTCAGTAATATAACACTATACTATCTGGTCAGTAATAACACTATACTATCTGGTCAGTAATATAACACTATACTATCTGGTCAGTATTATAACACTATACTATCTGGTCAGTAATATAACACTATACTATCTGGTCAGTAATATAACACTATACTATCTGGTCAGTAATATAACACTATACTATCTGGTCAGTAACACTATACTATCTGGTCAGTAATATAACACTATACTATCTGGTCAGTAATATAACACTATACTATCTGGTCAGTATTATAACACTATACTATCTGGTCAGTATTATAACACTATACTATCTGGTCAGTATTATAACACTATACTATCTGGTCAGTATTATAACACTATACTATCTGGTCAGTATAATAACACTATACTATCTGGTCAGTAATATAACACTATACTATCTGGTCAGTATTATAACACTATACTATCTGGTCAGTATTATAACACTATACTATCTGGTCAGTATTATAACACTATACTATCTGGTCAGTAACACTATACTATCTGGTCAGTATTATAACACTATACTATCTGGTCAGTATTATAACACTATACTATCTGGTCAGTAATAACACTATACTATCTGGTCAGTAATATAACACTATACTATCTGGTCAGTAACACTATACTATCTGGTCAGTATTATAACACTATACTATCTGGTCAGTAATATAACACTATACTATCTGGTCAGTAATATAACACTATACTATCTGGTCAGTATTATAACACTATACTATCTGGTCAGTATAATAACACTATACTATCTGGTCAGTAATATAACACTATACTATCTGGTCAGTAACAGTTATAACACTATACTATCTGGTCAGTATTATAACACTATACTATCTGGTCAGTATTATAACACTATACTATCTGGTCAGTAATATAACACTATACTATCTGGTCAGTAATAACACTATACTATCTGGTCAGTAATATAACACTATACTATCTGGTCAGTAATAACACTATACTATCTGGTCAGTATTATAACACTATACTATCTGGTCAGTAACACTATACTATCTGGTCAGTATTATAACACTATACTATCTGGTCAGTAATATAACACTATACTATCTGGTCAGTAACACTATACTATCTGGTCAGTAACACTATACTATCTGGTCAGTAATATAACACTATACTATCTGGTCAGTATTATAACACTATACTATCTGGTCAGTAATATAACACTATACTATCTGGTCAGTAACACTATACTATCTGGTCAGTAACACTATACTATCTGGTCAGTAATATAACACTATACTATCTGGTCAGTAATATAACACTATACTATCTGGTCAGTAACACTATACTATCTGGTCAGTAATATAACACTATACTATCTGGTCAGTAATATAACACTATACTATCTGGTCAGTAACACTATACTATCTGGTCAGTAATATAACACTATACTATCTGGTCAGTAACACTATACTATCTGGTCAGTATTATAACACTATACTATCTGGTCAGTATTATAACACTATACTATCTGGTCAGTAATATAACACTATACTATCTGGTCAGTAACACTATACTATCTGGTCAGTATTATAACACTATACTATCTGGTCAGTATTATAACACTATACTATCTGGTCAGTAATATAACACTATACTATCTGGTCAGTATTATAACACTATACTATCTGGTCAGTATTATAACACTATACTATCTGGTCAGTATTATAACACTATACTATCTGGTCAGTAATATAACACTATACTATCTGGTCAGTAACACTATACTATCTGGTCAGTAATATAACACTATACTATCTGGTCAGTAACACTATACTATCTGGTCAGTAATATAACACTATACTATCTGGTCAGTAATATAACACTATACTATCTGGTCAGTAATATAACACTATACTATCTGGTCAGTATTATAACACTATACTATCTGGTCAGTATTATAACACTATACTATCTGGTCAGTATTATAACACTATACTATCTGGTCAGTATTATAACACTATACTATCTGGTCAGTAATATAACACTATACTATCTGGTCAGTATTATAACACTATACTATCTGGTCAGTATTATAACACTATACTATCTGGTCAGTATTATAACACTATACTATCTGGTCAGTAATATAACACTATACTATCTGGTCAGTAACACTATAATCACTATACTATCTGGTCAGTAATATAACACTATACTATCTGGTCAGTATTATAACACTATACTATCTGGTCAGTATTATAACACTATACTATCTGGTCAGTAATATAACACTATACTATCTGGTCAGTATTATAACACTATACTATCTGGTCAGTAATATAACACTATACTATCTGGTCAGTAATATAACACTATACTATCTGGTCAGTATTATAACACTATACTATCTGGTCAGTAACACTATACTATCTGGTCAGTAATATAACACTATACTATCTGGTCAGTATTATAACACTATACTATCTGGTCAGTATTATAACACTATACTATCTGGTCAGTATTATAACACTATACTATCTGGTCAGTATTATAACACTATACTATCTGGTCAGTAATATAACACTATACTATCTGGTCAGTATTATAACACTATACTATCTGGTCAGTATTATAACACTATACTATCTGGTCAGTATTATAACACTATACTATCTGGTCAGTATTATAACACTATACTATCTGGTCAGTATTATAACACTATACTATCTGGTCAGTATTATAACACTATACTATCTGGTCAGTATTATAACACTATACTATCTGGTCAGTATTATAACACTATACTATCTGGTCAGTATTATAACACTATACTATCTGGTCAGTATTATAACACTATACTATCTGGTCAGTATTATAACACTATACTATCTGGTCAGTAATATAACACTATACTATCTGGTCAGTATTATAACACTATACTATCTGGTCAGTATTATAACACTATACTATCTGGTCAGTATTATACTATCACTATACTATCTGGTCAGTAATATAACACTATACTATCTGGTCAGTAATATAACACTATACTATCTGGTCAGTAACACTATACTATCTGGTCAGTAATATAACACTATACTATCTGGTCAGTATTATAACACTATACTATCTGGTCAGTATTATAACACTATACTATCTGGTCAGTATTATAACACTATACTATCTGGTCAGTATTATAACACTATAATCTGGTCAGTAACACTATACTATCTGGTCAGTAACACTATACTATCTGGTCAGTAATATAACACTATACTATCTGGTCAGTATTATAACACTATACTATCTGGTCAGTATTATAACACTATACTATCTGGTCAGTATTATAACACTATACCATCTGGTCAGTAATATAACACTATACTATCTGGTCAGTATTATAACACTATACTATCTGGTCAGTAATATAACACTATACTATCTGGTCAGTATTATAACACTATACTATCTGGTCAGTATTATAACACTATACTATCTGGTCAGTAATATAACACTATACTATCTGGTCAGTATTATAACACTATACTATCTGGTCAGTATTATAACACTATACTATCTATCTGGTCAGTATTATAACACTATACTATCTGGTCAGTATTATAACACTATACTATCTGGTCAGTATTATATACACTATACTATCTGGTCAGTATTATAACACTATACTATCTGGTCAGTATTATAACACTATACTATCTGGTCAGTATTATAACACTATACTATCTGGTCAGTATTATAACACTATACTATCTGGTCAGTATTATAACACTATACTATCTGGTCAGTATATAACACTATACTATCTGGTCAGTATTATAACACTATACTATCTGGTCAGTATTATAACACTATACTATCTGGTCAGTATTATAACACTATACTATCTGGTCAGTATTATAACACTATACTATCTGGTCAGTAATATAACACTATACTATCTGGTCAGTATTATAACACTATACTATCTGGTCAGTATTATAACACTATACTATCTGGTCAGTATTATAACACTATACTATCTGGTCAGTATTATAACACTATACTATCTGGTCAGTATTATAACACTATACTATCTGGTCAGTAACACTATACTATCTGGTCAGTATTATAACACTATACTATCTGGTCAGTATTATAACACTATACTATCTGGTCAGTATTATAACACTATACTATCTGGTCAGTATTATAACACTATACTATCTGGTCAGTATTATAACACTATACTATCTGGTCAGTATTATAACACTATACTATCTGGTCAGTAACACTATACTATCTGGTCAGTATTATAACACTATACTATCTGGTCAGTATAATAACACTATACTATCTGGTCAGTAATATAACACTATACTATCTGGTCAGTATTATAACACTATACTATCTGGTCAGTATTATAACACTATACTATCTGGTCAGTATTATAACACTATACTATCTGGTCAGTAATATAACACTATACTATCTGGTCAGTATTATAACACTATACTATCTGGTCAGTATTATAACACTATACTATCTGGTCAGTATTATAACACTATACTATCTGGTCAGTAATATAACACTATACTATCTGGTCAGTATTATAACACTATACTATCTGGTCAGTATTATAACACTATACTATCTGGTCAGTATTATAACACTATACTATCTGGTCAGTATTATAACACTATACTATCTGGTCAGTATTATAACACTATACTATCTGGTCAGTATTATAACACTATACTATCTGGTCAGTATTATAACACTATACTATCTGGTCAGTATTATAACACTATACTATCTGGTCAGTATTATAACACTATACTATCTGGTCAGTATTATAACACTATACTATCTGGTCAGTATTATAACACTATACTATCTGGTCAGTATTATAACACTATACTATCTGGTCAGTAACACTATACTATCTGGTCAGTAACACTATACTATCTGGTCAGTATTATAACACTATACTATCTGGTCAGTATTATAACACTATACTATCTGGTCAGTATTATAACACTATACTATCTGGTCAGTATTATAACACTATACTATCTGGTCAGTATTATAACACTATACTATCTGGTCAGTAATATAACACTATACTATCTGGTCAGTATTATAACACTATACTATCTGGTCAGTATTATAACACTATACTATCTGGTCAGTATTATAACACTATACTATCTGGTCAGTATTATAACACTATACTATCTGGTCAGTATTATAACACTATACTATCTGGTCAGTAATATAACACTATACTATCTGGTCAGTATTATAACACTATACTATCTGGTCAGTATTATAACACTATACTATCTGGTCAGTAATATAACACTATACTATCTGGTCAGTATTATAACACTATACTATCTGGTCAGTATTATAACACTATACTATCTGGTCAGTATTATAACACTATACTATCTGGTCAGTATTATAACACTATACTATCTGGTCAGTAATATAACACTATACTATCTGGTCAGTATTATAACACTATACTATCTGGTCAGTATATAACACTATACTATCTGGTCAGTATTATAACACTATACTATCTGGTCAGTATTATAACACTATACTATCTGGTCAGTAACACTATACTATCTGGTCAGTAACACTATACTATCTGGTCAGTAATATAACACTATACTATCTGGTCAGTATTATAACACTATACTATCTGGTCAGTATTATAACACTATACTATCTGGTCAGTATTATAACACTATACTATCTGGTCAGTAATATAACACTATACTATCTGGTCAGTAATATAACACTATACTATCTGGTCAGTATTATAACACTATACTATCTGGTCAGTATTATAACACTATACTATCTGGTCAGTAACACTATACTATCTGGTCAGTATTATAACACTATACTATCTGGTCAGTATTATAACACTATACTATCTGGTCAGTAATAACACTATACTATCTGGTCAGTAATATAACACTATACTATCTGGTCAGTATTATAACACTATACTATCTGGTCAGTATTATAACACTATACTATCTGGTCAGTAATATAACACTATACTATCTGGTCAGTAACACTATACTATCTGGTCAGTATTATAACACTATACTATCTGGTCAGTATTATAACACTATACTATCTGGTCAGTATTATAACACTATACTATCTGGTCAGTAACACTATACTATCTGGTCAGTATTATAACACTATACTATCTGGTCAGTATTATAACACTATACTATCTGGTCAGTATTATAACACTATACTATCTGGTCAGTAACACTATACTATCTGGTCAGTATTATAACACTATACTATCTGGTCAGTATTATAACACTATACTATCTGGTCAGTATTATAACACTATACTATCTGGTCAGTATTATAACACTATACTATCTGGTCAGTATTATAACACTATACTATCTGGTCAGTATTATAACACTATACTATCTGGTCAGTATTATAACACTATACTATCTGGTCAGTATTATAACACTATACTATCTGGTCAGTATTATAACACTATACTATCTGGTCAGTATTATAACACTATACTATCTGGTCAGTATTATAACACTATACTATCTGGTCAGTATTATAACACTATACTATCTGGTCAGTATTATAACACTATACTATCTGGTCAGTAATATAACACTATACTATCTGGTCAGTAATATAACACTATACTATCTGGTCAGTAACACTATACTATCTGGTCAGTAATATAACACAATACTATCAGGTCAGTATTATAACACTATACTATCTGGTCAGTATTATAACACTATACTATCTGGTCAGTAATAACACTATACTATCTGGTCAGTATTATAACACTATACTATCTGGTCAGTAACACTATACTATCTGGTCAGTATTATAACACTATACTATCTGGTCAGTATTATAACACTATACTATCTGGTCAGTAACACTATACTATCTGGTCAGTATTATAACACTATACTATCTGGTCAGTATTATAACACTATACTATCTGGTCAGTAATATAACACTATACTATCTGGTCAGTATTATAACACTATACTATCTGGTCAGTATTATAACACTATACTATCTGGTCAGTATTATAACACTATACTATCTGGTCAGTATTATAACACTATACTATCTGGTCAGTAACACTATACTATCTGGTCAGTATTATCACACTATACTATCTGGTCAGTATTATAACACTATACTATCTGGTCAGTATTATAACACTATACTATCTGGTCAGTATTATAACACTATACTATCTGGTCAGTAATATACCACTATACTATCTGGTCAGTATTATAACACTATACTATCTGGTCAGTAACACTATACTATCTGGTCGGTAACACTATACTATCTGGTCAGTTTATCAGCATACAGTCTATGATACAACCCAGTCAAGTACAAGGTTAATACAGTTGAGATGTTTTTTTAATTCTCTCTCACTGTCTTTAATTAATGTGTTTCCTTCCTATAGGCTTTTTACTGAAATATTTATACACTGAGAGCAATCGGTGTCATGTGTTTCCTTATCTCCAGGTAGTAATATTACCGTAATACTTCTATTTCTTATCTACAGGTAGTAATATTACCGTAATATTACTATTTCTTATCTACAGGTAGTAATATTACCGTAATATTACTATTTCTTATCTCCAGGTAGTAATATTACCGTAATACTTCTATTTCTTATCTACAGGTAGTAATATTACCGTAATATTACTATTTCTTATCTACAGGTAGTAATATTACCGTAATATTACTATTTCTTATCTCCAGGTAGTAATATTACCGTAATATGTCTAAACTAAGAGCCGTGGTCTGTAATGTTGCTGCAGGTATTTAATTTTGTACAGGTAGTAATATTACCGTAATATTTCTTATCTCCAGGTAGTAATATTACCGTAATACTTCTAAACTAAGAGCCATGGCCTGTAATGTTGCTGCAGGTATTTCATTTTGTACAGGTAGTAATATTACCGTAATATGTCTAAACTAAGAGCCGTGGTCTGTAATGTTGCTGCAGGTATTTCATTTTGTACAGGTAGTAATATTACCGTAATATTTCTAAACTAAGAGCCGTGGTCTGTAATGTTGCTGCAGGTATTTCATTTTGTACAGGTAGTAATATTACCGTAATATTTCTAAACTAAGAGCCGTGGTCTGTAATGTTGCTGCAGGTATTTCATTTTGTACAGGTAGTAATATTACCGTAATATTTCTAAACTAAGAGCCGTGGTCTGTAATGTTGCTGCAGGTATTTCATTTTGTACAGGTAGTAATATTACCGTAATATTTCTAAACTAAGAGCTGTGGTCTGTAATGTTGCTGCAGGTATTTCATTTTGTACAGGTAGTAATATTACCGTAATACTTCTAAACTAAGAGCCGTGGTCTGTAATGTTGCTGCAGGTATTTCATTTTGTACACGTAGTAATATTACCGTAATACTTCTAAACTAAGAGCCATGGCCTGTAATGTTGCTGCAGGTATTTCATGTGGTTTACTAAAATCCAATTTGGATATATGTGGCCCACAATGTGGTTTACTAAAATCCGATTTGGATATATGTGGCCCACAATGTGGTTTACTAAAATCAGATTTGGGTATATGTGGCCCACAATGTGGTTTACTAAAATCAGATTTGGATATATGTGGCCCACAATGTGGTTTACTAAAATCAGATTTGGGTATATGTGGCCCACAATGTGGTTTACTAAAATCAGATTTGGATATATGTGGCCCACAATGTGGTTTACTAAAATCCGATTTGGATATATGTGGCCCACAATGTGGTTTACTAAAATCCGATTTGGATATATGTGGCCCACAATGTGGTTTACTAAAATCCGATTTGGATATATGTGGCCCACAATAATCAGATTTGGATATATGTGGCCCACAATGTGGTTTACTAAAATCAGATTTGGATATATGTGGCCCACAATGTGGTTTACTAAAATCCGATTTGGGTATATGTGGCCCACAATGTGGTTTACTAAAATCAGATTTGGATATATGTGGCCCACAATGTGGTTTACTAAAATCCGATTTGGGTATATGTGGCCCACAATGTGGTTTACTAAAATCAGATTTGGATATATGTGGCCCACAATGTGGTTTACTAAAATCAGATTTGGATATATGTGGCCCACAATGTGGTTTACTAAAATCAGATTTGGGTATATGTGGCCCACAATGTGGTTTACTAAAATCAGATTTGGATATATGTGGCCCACAATGTGGTTTACTAAAATCAGATTTGGATATATGTGGCCCACAATGTAGTTTACTAAAATCAGATTTGGATATATGTGGCCCACAATGTGGTTTACTAAAATCAGATTTGGATATATGTGGCCCACAATGTGGTTTACTAAAATCAGATTTGGATATACTTGGCCTGATGCCTAATGTTTAGAAGTGTGTGGTTGCAGGTGTTCCGGCAGCCCTGGCCTGGTATCATGCGCACCGTGTACGGAAACCAGGAACGCTTTGAGAACACATACTTCAGGAAATTCCCAGGTTTTTACGTGACCGGAGACGGTAAGAACTTCAAACCTATTTTTTTTTTTTTTTTTTTTTTTACATTCTGTGATTGATTACATTCATTTTTTGATTACATTAGATCAATCATATTCAAAGACAACCACAATTACAATTGTGATAGCGACCATTCATTGTAAATAAGAATTTGTTCTTCACTTCACTGTTAATTAAAGGTTAAATAAAAATTTTAAAATGTTTTTACTTAATGCTAACGTGGTACTTCATTAATTCATTATACAACGGGTGGTTTGGAATTCCCATCCTGTTAGATCCTGTCCGGTTAGATCCGGTTAGATCCTGTCCTGTTAGATCCTGTCCTGTTAGATCCTGTCCTGTTAGATCCCGTCCTGTTAGATCCTATCCTGTTAGATCCTGGTAGATCCTGTCCTGTTAGATCCTGTTAGATCCTGGTAGATCCTGTTAGATCCTGTCCTGTTAGATCCTGTCCTGTTAGATCCTGTCCTGTTAGATCCTGTTAGATCCTATCCTGTTAGATCCTGTCCTGTTAGATCCCATCCTGTTAGATCCGGTTAGATCCTGTTAGACCATATCCTGTTAGATCCTGTCCTGTTAGATCCTGTTAGATCCTGTCCTGTTAGATCCTGATAGATCCTGTCCTGTTAGAATCTGTCCTGTTAGATCCTGTTAGATCCTGTCCTGTTAGATCCTGTCCTGTTAGATCCTGTCCTGTTAGATCCTGTTAGATCCTGTTAGATCCTGTCCTGTTAGATCCTGTTATGTTAGATCCTGTCCTGTTAGATCCTGTTAGATCCTGTCCTGTTAGATCCTGATAGATCCTGTCCTGTTAGAATCTGTCCTGTTAGATCCTGTTAGATCCTGTCTTGTTAGAACCTGATAGATCCTGTCCTGTTAGATCCTGTTAGATCCTGTCCTGTTAGATCCTGTTATGTTAGATCCTGTCCTGTTAGATCCTGTTAGATCCTGTCCTGTTAGATCCTGATAGATCCTGTCCTGTTAGATCCTGTTAGATCCTGTCCTGTTAGATCCTGTCCTGTTAGATCCTGTCCTGTTAGATCCTGTCCTGTTAGATGCTGTTTAGATCCTGTCCTGTTAGATGCTGTCCTGTTAGATGCTGTTTAGATCCTGTCCTGTTATGTCCGATCCTCTACAACCACTGTTATATCATATTATAACACATGGCCTCTTAAGTATTATTGCTCATTCAGCCATTCATTCAGTCATTAATTCAGCCATTCATTCAGCCATTCATTCAGCCATTCATTCAGCCATTCATTCAGTCAATTAATTAAGCCATTCATTCAGCCATTCATTCAGCCATTCATTCAGCCATTCATTCAGTCATTAATTCAGCCATTCATTCAGTCATTAATTCAGTCATTGTTTCCCAGGCTGCAGGAGGGATAGAGATGGCTACTACTGGATCACAGGCAGGATAGATGACATGATCAACGTATCAGGTAATTTTTCCCCCCAGAGTTTTTCCACTGTGGTGCTGCGGCTTTTTTTTGGGGGGTGTAGGTTGGATTATTGTAAAGCGCTTTGTGATAAATGTCGCTGTGAAAAGTGTTGTATAAATACATTTGATCTATTAATTAATTGATAAGTGATTGACTTACTTAACCTATTGATTTGAACCAGTAGAGCAGAAGGCCTCATCAGTGAATTTCCAGCGAACTCTGTTCTGGGCCGTTTCTGATTTAGTGATAAACCAAGCTGTTCTCTCTGTTGGGGTTATAATAACCCTGTATTGTGATTTAGTGATAAACCAAGCTGTTCTCTCTGTTGGGGTTATAATAACCCTGTATTGTGATTTAGTGATAAACCAAGCTGTTCTCTCTGTTGGGGTTATAATAACCCTGTATTGTGATTTAGTGATAAACCAAGCTGTTCTCTCTGTTGGGGTTATAATAACCCTGTATTGTGATTTAGTGATAAACCAAGCTGTTCTCTCTGTTGGGGTTATAATAACCCTGTATTGTGATTTAGTGATAAACCAAGCTGTTCTCTCTGTTGGGGTTATAATAACCCTGTATTGTGATTTAGTGATAAACCAAGCTGTTCTCTCTGTTGGGGTTATAATAACCCTGTATTGTGATTTAGTGATAACTCTGTATAGTCAGTAAGAAAACCCATGTGTGCACGTCTTCCTCCAGGTCATCTGTTGAGTACAGCGGAGATAGAGTCCGCTCTAACAGAGCACGGAGCGGTGGCCGAGGCTGCAGTGGTCAGCAGACCCCACGCGGTCAAGGGGGAGTGTCTCTACTGTTTCGTTACTCTGAAGGACTGCAGAGAGTTCAACCGCACTCTGGTGGACGAACTCAAGAGGCAAGGTAGGGTTTTCAGACGAAGGAAAAACTAGAAGAAGACAAAAAAAAAAAACAGGAATCAAATTGACTGAAATTGAAAGTCAAATCTACAGTATGTTTGTTATTGCCTTGCAGTCCAGGTTTGTAGAAGGAATGCAAGGTTACGGCATCTGGCTATGAGATCATGTCTATTACTATCAGATAAATTATCCAGACCACCAGGCAGTTTTCCTTCCTGATGGTATAATATTTCACGTTAAAACGTTTTTTTAATTTTTTTTATTTCTTATGTCTTGTCAGTGAGAGAGAAGATTGGTCCGATCGCCACTCCAGACTTCATCCAGAGCGCTCCTGGACTTCCTAAAACACGTTCTGGTACGTACACTGTTTTACATCACATGATGATTGGACTTTTACAAACGTTTTATAATACTTTTTTTTATTTTTTATTAATGTTTTTATTTATGTTTAAACAACAACATCAGGTAAGATCATGAGGAGGGTCCTGAGGCAGATCGCCCGGAACGAGAAGGATCTAGGTGACCTTTCAACCCTGGCTGACCCTAAGGTCGTGGAGGTGCTGTTCAGCCAGCGGTGGGAGACAGCTGCTTGAGGGGGAGGGGGGCGGCATGTCAAACACTCTCAGGTGGCGTCCTCTCCTCGTGTCCTCTCCTTCTCTCCTCTCCTTGTCTCCTCTCTTTTATCTTTATTTTTCTGAAAACGCAGGATAGGTGAATTATAGGATATAGACTACGGCGGATGGGATATTTATGTTCTCTCACCTATTCAGTTTTGTTTATCAGTGCAGATGAAGGAGAGGAGACGCGGAGAGGAGACGCGGAGAGGAAGCCAGGTTAGACTATTTAGAAACACCCAGAGAGGTTCTTCGTCATGTCCTCTCTCATGGTGCATATGAATACGGCACTGGTCCTGAGATCAGTCTCAGGGATTTTTTTTGTGCAGTGTTTGGGGGTGGGATTAGGGTTGTGAGGACAGATCCTAGATCAGATTTTATGGGAAAATTGACTTTGAGTTATTATATGTAGACAAAAGGAAGCAACAGTCTGATGAATGTCCAAGCGTTACATTCAGTTTATACATATTCTTTCCAAACGGGTAAAAATAATTTTACAAATAGTTGTTAATGCAACAATGTCAGTCTACTTGTAATAACGGGTGGGCCGATATTGAGGTGAACTGGACCCAGAATCAGAATCAGAATCTTGTTTGTTGCTCGGTAACCTAACCTCTGGGACATTCTCTCAGTGTTCTAAATGATTGATGAGCTCAGGATTGATCAACGTGATGAATCAGCCTGTAGCTTCCATCTTGCTTTTCACAAAGTGCTCCTCAGACCGATAGATTAATACTGTTCGCTAATGTCTAAATGATGAAGGAAAGCTAGCTAGCTGTTCACTCTTTAAAGCTATGAAAACTATCCCAGGGAGTCCAGTCAGCTTTCCACACTTCTTCACCAGGGCTTGTATTTGTTTGGACGTGAATATATATTGCCAACTTGAGATTGTATGTTTTTATGACTTGAGAATAAAAGTGGTTCATGTTTTACAATTGTTCTTTTCAAGTTCATATGATCAAGTTGAAAATCCTTGTGTTTCTCTTCTAACAGGGCAGTTGCTTGTTTAGAAATAAAGGCAGAGGACAGAAAGTAGGAACATGGCCTCAAAGACGCCCTCTTCTGGTGCCCTGACGATATCACCGGGCTAGTCCAGTCAGATCACAACTGTGCTTTAGGGCTCTATTCAATCCGTATGGCGGAAATTCAGCATTACCGCGTGATTTAAATTTAAAGGCAATGTTCCCACGCTAGAGGATACTGCATTTACTGTAAACGTTGCAGATGGGAAATGACCTTTAGACAGATTGAATAGAGGCCACGCTGTAGGGCATTTTATGAAGGGATTCCCATTAGCTGCCGCCAAGGCCTCAGCTACTCTCCCTGGCGTCTAAACACTTTAAACGAGATAAAAACAGTACACATAACATCATCACGTCACTACATATCTACAATGCTAAATATTTAACGCTACGCTACAACAATATCACGATGCGTGTGTTCGTACCTGTGTCCCTTCACAGTCCCCCGCTGTTCCATAAGGTGTATTTTTATCTGTTTTTTAAAATCTGATTCTACTGCTGCATCAGTTACCAGATGTGGAGTAGAGTTCCATGTAGTCATGGCTCTATGTAGGACTGTGGAATAGAGTTCCATGTAGTCATGGCTCTATGTAGTACTGTGGGATAGAGTTCCATGTAGTCATGGCTCTATGTAGGACTGTGGGATAGAGTTCCATGTAGTCATGGCTCTATGTAGTACTGTGGGATAGAGTTCCATGTAGTCATGGCTCTATGTAGGACTGTGGAATAGAGTTCCATGTAGTCATGGCTCTATGTAGGACTGTGGAATAGAGTTCCATGTAGTCATGGCTCTATGTAGGACTGTGGGATAGAGTTCCATGTAGTCATGGCTCTATGTAGGACTGTGGAATAGAGTTCCATGTAGTCATGGCTCTATGTAGTACTGTGGGATAGAGTTCCATGTAGTCATGGCTCTATGTAGTACTGTGGGATAGAGTTCCATGTAGTCATGGCTCTATGTAGGACTGTGGAATAGAGTTCCATGTAGTCATGGCTCTATGTAGTACTGTGGAATAGAGTTCCATGTAGTCATGGCTCTATGTAGTACTGTGGAATAGAGTTCCATGTAGTCATGGCTCTATGTAATACTGTGGAGTAGAGTTCCATGTAGTCATGGCTCTATGTAGGACTGTGGAATAGAGTTCCATGTAGTCATGGCTCTATGTAGGACTGTGGAATAGAGTTCCATGTAGTCATGGCTCTATGTAGTACTGTGGGATAGAGTTCCATGTAGTCATGGCTCTATGTAGGACTGTGGGATAGAGTTCCATGTAGTCATGGCTCTATGTAGTACTGTGGGATAGAGTTCCATGTAGTCATGGCTCTATGTAGGACTGTGGAATAGAGTTCCATGTAGTCATGGCTCTATGTAGTACTGTGGGATAGAGTTCCATGTAGTCATGGCTCTATGTAGGACTGTGGAATAGAGTTCCATGTAGTCATGGCTCTATGTAGTACTGTGGGATAGAGTTCCATGTAGTCATGGCTCTATGTAGGACTGTGGGATAGAGTTCCATGTAGTCATGGCTCTATGTAGTACTGTGGAATAGAGTTCCATGTAGTCATGGCTCTATGTAGTACTGTGGAATAGAGTTCCATGTAGTCATGGCTCTATGTAGTACTGTGGAATAGAGTTCCATGTAGTCATGGCTCTATGTAGTACTGTGGAATAGAGTTCCATGTAGTCATGGCTCTATGTAGTACTGTGGAGTAGAGTTCCATGTAGTCATGGCTCTATGTAGTACTGTGGAGTAGAGTTCCATGTAGTCATGGCTCTATGTAGTACTGTGGAATAGAGTTCCATGTAGTCATGGCTCTATGTAGTACTGTGGAATAGAGTTCCATGTAGTCATGGCTCTATGTAGTACTGTGGAATAGAGTTCCATGTAGTCATGGCTCTATGTAGTACTGTGGAATAGAGTTCCGTGTGGTCATGGCTCTATGTAGTACTGTGGAATAGAGTAACATGTAGTCATGGCTCTATGTAGGACTGTGGAATAGAGTTCCATGTAGTCATGGCTCTATGTAGTACTGTGGAATAGAGTTACATGTAGTCATGGCTCTATGTAGTACTGTGGAGTAGAGTTCCATGTAGTCATGGCTCTATGTAGTACTGTGGAGTAGAGCTCCATGTAGTCATGGCTCTATGTAGTACTGTGGAATAGAGTTCCATGTAGTCATGGCTCTATGTAGTACTGTGGAGTAGAGTTCCATGTAGTCATGGCTCTATGTAGGACTGTGGAATAGAGTTCCATGTAGTCATGGCTCTATGTAGTACTGTGGAGTAGAGTTCCATGTCATCATGGCTCTATGTAGTACTGTGGAATAGAGTTCCATGTAGTCATGGCTCTATGTAGGACTGTGGAATAGAGTTCCATGTAGTCATGGCTCTATGTAGTACTGTGGAATAGAGTAACATGTCGTCATGGCTCTATGTAGTACTGTGGAATAGAGTTCCATGTAGTCGTGGCTCTATGTAGTACTGTGGAATAGAGTTACATGTAGTCATGGCTCTATGTGGTACTGTGGAATAGAGTTCCATGTAGTCGTGGCTCTATGTAGTACTGTGGAATAGAGTTACATGTAGTCGTGGCTCTATGTAGTACTGTGGAATAGAGTAACATGTAGTCATGGCTCTATGTAGTACTGTGGAATAGAGTTCCATGTACTCATGGCTCTATGTAGTACTGTGGAGTAGAGTTCCATGTAGTCATGGCTCTATGTAGGACTGTGGAATAGAGTTCCATGTAGTCATGGCTCTATGTAGTACTGTGGAGTAGAGTTCCATGTAGTCATGGCTCTATGTAGTACTGTGGAATAGAGTTCCATGTAGTCATGGCTCTATGTATGACTGTGGAATAGAGTTCCATGTAGTCATGGCTCTATGTAGTAATAGAGTAACATGTAGTCATGGCTCTATGTAGTACTGTGGAATAGAGTTCCATGTAGTCGTGGCTCTATGTAGTACTGTGGAATAGAGTTACATGTAGTCATGGCTCTATGTGGTACTGTGGAATAGAGTTCCATGTAGTCATGGCTCTATGTAGTACTGTGGAATAGAGTTACATGTAGTCGTGGCTCTATGTAGTACTGTGGAATAGAGTAACATGTAGTCATGGCTCTATGTAGTACTGTGGAATAGAGTTCCTTGTAGTCATGGCTCTATGTAGTACTGTGGAATAGAGTTCCATGTAGTCATGGCTCTATGTAATACTGTGGAGTAGAGTTCCATGTAGTCATGGCTCTATGTAGGACTGTGGAATAGAGTTCCATGTAGTCATGGCTCTATGTAGGACTGTGGAATAGAGTTCCATGTAGTCATGGCTCTATGTAGTACTGTGGGATAGAGTTCCATGTAGTCATGGCTCTATGTAGGACTGTGGGATAGAGTTCCATGTAGTCATGGCTCTATGTAGTACTGTGGGATAGAGTTCCATGTAGTCATGGCTCTATGTAGGACTGTGGAATAGAGTTCCATGTAGTCATGGCTCTATGTAGTACTGTGGGATAGAGTTCCATGTAGTCATGGCTCTATGTAGGACTGTGGAATAGAGTTCCATGTAGTCATGGCTCTATGTAGTACTGTGGGATAGAGTTCCATGTAGTCATGGCTCTATGTAGGACTGTGGAATAGAGTTCCATGTAGTCATGGCTCTATGTAGTACTGTGGAATAGAGTTCCATGTAGTCATGGCTCTATGTAGTACTGTGGAATAGAGTTCCATGTAGTCATGGCTCTATGTAGTACTGTGGAATAGAGTTCCATGTAGTCATGGCTCTATGTAGTACTGTGGAATAGAGTTCCATGTAGTCATGGCTCTATGTAGTACTGTGGAATAGAGTTCCATGTAGTCATGGCTCTATGTAGTACTGTGGAGTAGAGTTCCATGTAGTCATGGCTCTATGTAGTACTGTGGAATAGAGTTCCATGTAGTCATGGCTCTATGTAGTACTGTGGAATAGAGTTCCATGTAGTCATGGCTCTATGTAGTACTGTGGAATAGAGTTCCATGTAGTCATGGCTCTATGTAGTACTGTGGAATAGAGTTCCGTGTGGTCATGGCTCTATGTAGTACTGTGGAATAGAGTAACATGTAGTCATGGCTCTATGTAGGACTGTGGAATAGAGTTCCATGTAGTCATGGCTCTATGTAGTACTGTGGAATAGAGTTACATGTAGTCATGGCTCTATGTAGTACTGTGGAGTAGAGTTCCATGTAGTCATGGCTCTATGTAGTACTGTGGAGTAGAGCTCCATGTAGTCATGGCTCTATGTAGTACTGTGGAATAGAGTTCCATGTAGTCATGGCTCTATGTAGTACTGTGGAGTAGAGTTCCATGTAGTCATGGCTCTATGTAGGACTGTGGAATAGAGTTCCATGTAGTCATGGCTCTATGTAGTACTGTGGAGTAGAGTTCCATGTCGTCATGGCTCTATGTAGTACTGTGGAATAGAGTTCCATGTAGTCATGGCTCTATGTAGGACTGTGGAATAGAGTTCCATGTAGTCATGGCTCTATGTAGTACTGTGGAATAGAGTAACATGTCGTCATGGCTCTATGTAGTACTGTGGAATAGAGTTCCATGTAGTCGTGGCTCTATGTAGTACTGTGGAATAGAGTTACATGTAGTCATGGCTCTATGTGGTACTGTGGAATAGAGTTCCATGTAGTCGTGGCTCTATGTAGTACTGTGGAATAGAGTTACATGTAGTCGTGGCTCTATGTAGTACTGTGGAATAGAGTAACATGTAGTCATGGCTCTATGTAGTACTGTGGAATAGAGTTCCATGTACTCATGGCTCTATGTAGTACTGTGGAGTAGAGTTCCATGTAGTCATGGCTCTATGTAGGACTGTGGAATAGAGTTCCATGTAGTCATGGCTCTATGTAGTACTGTGGAGTAGAGTTCCATGTAGTCATGGCTCTATGTAGTACTGTGGAATAGAGTTCCATGTAGTCATGGCTCTATGTAGGACTGTGGAATAGAGTTCCATGTAGTCATGGCTCTATGTAGTAATAGAGTAACATGTAGTCATGGCTCTATGTAGTACTGTGGAATAGAGTTCCATGTAGTCGTGGCTCTATGTAGTACTGTGGAATAGAGTTACATGTAGTCATGGCTCTATGTGGTACTGTGGAATAGAGTTCCATGTAGTCATGGCTCTATGTAGTACTGTGGAATAGAGTTACATGTAGTCGTGGCTCTATGTAGTACTGTGGAATAGAGTAACATGTAGTCATGGCTCTATGTAGTACTGTGGAATAGAGTTCCTTGTAGTCATGGCTCTATGTAGTTCTGTGGAATAGAGTTCCATGTAGTCATGGCTCTATGTAGTACTGTGGAATAGAGTTCCATGTAGTCATGGCTCTATGTAGTACTGTGGAATAGAGTTCCATGTAGTCATGGCTCTATGTAGTACTGTGGAATAGAGTTCCATGTAGTCATGGCTCTATGTAGTACTGTGGAATAGAGTTCCATGTAGTCATGGCTCTATGTAGTACTGTGGAATAGAGTTCCATGTAGTCATGGCTCTATGTAGTACTGTGGAATAGAGTTCCATGTAGTCATGGCTCTATGTAGTACTGTGGAGTAGAGTTCCATGTAGTCATGGCTCTATGTAGGACTGTGGAATAGAGTTCCATGTAGTCATGGCTCTATGTAGGACTGTGGAATAGAGTTCCATGTAGTCATGGCTCTATGTAGTACTGTGGGATAGAGTTCCATGTAGTCATGGCTCTATGTAGGACTGTGGGATAGAGTTCCATGTAGTCATGGCTCTATGTAGTACTGTGGGATAGAGTTCCATGTAGTCATGGCTCTATGTAGGACTGTGGAATAGAGTTCCATGTAGTCATGGCTCTATGTAGTACTGTGGCATATAGTTCCATGTAGTCATGGCTCTATGTAGGACTGTGGAATAGAGTTCCATGTAGTCATGGCTCTATGTAGTACTGTGGGATAGAGTTCCATGTAGTCATGGCTCTATGTAGGACTGTGGGATAGAGTTCCATGTAGTCATGGCTCTATGTAGTACTGTGGATTAGAGTTCCATGTAGTCATGGCTCTATGTAGTACTGTGGAATAGAGTTCCATGTAGTCATGGCTCTATGTAGTACTGGGGAATAGAGTTCCATGTAGTCATGGCTCTATGTAGTACTGTGGAATAGAGTTCCATGTAGTCATGGCTCTATGTAGTACTGTGGAGTAGAGTTCCATGTAGTCATGGCTCTATGTAGTACTGTGGAGTAGAGTTCCATGTAGTCATGGCTCTATGTAGTACTGTGGAATAGAGTTCCATGTAGTCATGGCTCTATGTAGTACTGTGGAATAGAGTTCCATGTAGTCATGGCTCTATGTAGTACTGTGGAATAGAGTTCCGTGTGGTCATGGCTCTATGTAGTACTGTGGAATAGAGTAACATGTAGTCATGGCTCTATGTAGGACTGTGGAATAGAGTTCCATGTAGTCATGGCTCTATGTAGTACTGTGGAATAGAGTTACATGTAGTCATGGCTCTATGTAGTACTGTGGAGTAGAGTTCCATGTAGTCATGGCTCTATGTAGTACTGTGGAGTAGAGCTCCATGTAGTCATGGCTCTATGTAGTACTGTGGAATAGAGTTCCATGTAGTCATGGCTCTATGTAGTACTGTGGAGTAGAGTTCCATGTAGTCATGGCTCTATGTAGGACTGTGGAATAGAGTTCCATGTAGTCATGGCTCTATGTAGTACTGTGGAGTAGAGTTCCATGTCGTCATGGCTCTATGTAGTACTGTGGAATAGAGTTCCATGTAGTCATGGCTCTATGTAGGACTGTGGAATAGAGTTCCATGTAGTCATGGCTCTATGTAGTACTGTGGAATAGAGTAACATGTCGTCATGGCTCTATGTAGTACTGTGGAATAGAGTTCCATGTAGTCGTGGCTCTATGTAGTACTGTGGAATAGAGTTACATGTAGTCATGGCTCTATGTGGTACTGTGGAATAGAGTTCCATGTAGTCGTGGCTCTATGTAGTACTGTGGAATAGAGTTACATGTAGTCGTGGCTCTATGTAGTACTGTGGAATAGAGTAACATGTAGTCATGGCTCTATGTAGTACTGTGGAATAGAGTTCCATGTAGTCATGGCTCTATGTAGTACTGTGGAGTAGAGTTCCATGTAGTCATGGCTCTATGTAGTACTGTGGAGTAGAGCTCCATGTAGTCATGGCTCTATGTAGTACTGTGGAATAGAGTTCCATGTAGTCATGGCTCTATGTAGTACTGTGGAGTAGAGTTCCATGTAGTCATGGCTCTATGTAGGACTGTGGAATAGAGTTCCATGTAGTCATGGCTCTATGTAGTACTGTGGAGTAGAGTTCCATGTCGTCATGGCTCTATGTAGTACTGTGGAATAGAGTTCCATGTAGTCATGGCTCTATGTAGGACTGTGGAATAGAGTTCCATGTAGTCATGGCTCTATGTAGTACTGTGGAATAGAGTAACATGTCGTCATGGCTCTATGTAGTACTGTGGAATAGAGTTCCATGTAGTCGTGGCTCTATGTAGTACTGTGGAATAGAGTTACATGTAGGCATGGCTCTATGTGGTACTGTGGAATAGAGTTCCATGTAGTCGTGGCTCTATGTAGTACTGTGGAATAGAGTTACATGTAGTCGTGGCTCTATGTAGTACTGTGGAATAGAGTAACATGTAGTCATGGCTCTATGTAGTACTGTGGAATAGAGTTCCATGTAGTCATGGCTCTATGTAGTACTGTGGAGTAGAGTTCCATGTAGTCATGGCTCTATGTAGGACTGTGGAATAGAGTTCCATGTAGTCATGGATCTATGTAGTACTGTGGAGTAGAGTTCCATGTAGTCATGGCTCTATGTAGTACTGTGGAATAGAGTTCCATGTAGTCATGGCTCTATGTAGGACTGTGGAATAGAGTTCCATGTAGTCATGGCTCTATGTAGTACTGTGGAATAGAGTAACATGTAGTCATGGCTCTATGTAGTACTGTGGAATAGAGTTCCATGTAGTCGTGGCTCTATGTAGTACTGTGGAATAGAGTTACATGTAGTCATGGCTCTATGTGGTACTGTGGAATAGAGTTCCATGTAGTCATGGCTCTATGTAGTACTGTGGAATAGAGTTACATGTAGTCGTGGCTCTATGTAGTACTGTGGAATAGAGTAACATGTAGTCATGGCTCTATGTAGTACTGTGGAATAGAGTTCCATGTAGTCATGGCTCTATGTAGTACTGTGGAATAGAGTTCCATGTAGTCATGGCTCTATGTAGTACTGTGGAATAGAGTTCCATGTAGTCATGGCTCTATGTAGTACTGTGGAATAGAGTTCCATGTAGTCATGGCTCTATGTAGTACTGTGGAATAGAGTTCCATGTAGTCATGGCTCTATGTAGGACTGTGGAATAGAGTTCCATGTAGTCATGGCTCTATGTAGGACTGTGGAATAGAGTTCCATGTAGTCATGGCTCTATGTAGGACTGTGGAATAGAGTTCCATGTAGTCATGGCTCTATGTAGGACTGTGGAGTAGAGTTCCATGTAGTTTTAATGTAATGTTTTGACCATTACAGTTTACAATCCAGGGTTACTCCAAGCAGTTTAGTCACCTCAAGTCACCTCAACTTCAATTTCCACATTATTTATTACAAGATTTAGTTGAGGTTTATGATGTGAATGATTTGTCCCAAATACAACGCTTTTAGTTTAGAAATATTTAGGACATATGTGTTCCTTGCCACCCACTCTGAAACTAACTGCAGCTCTTTGTTGAGTGTTGCAGTCATTTCAGTCGCTGTAGTAGCTGACGTGTAGAGTCATCCGTATACATAGACACACTGAATTTACACAGGTCGTTAGTAAAGATTGTAAAAAGCAAGGGGCCTAAACAGCTACCCTGAGATTGCCTCTACCCTACATTCACGGAGTAAAAAGAAGAAGACATTTAGCAGTCGCCTCTATCCAAAACAACTTATGACCATGAGTCTCAAGAGGGAAATGTCTCAAGTGGGAAATGTCTCATGTTTTCATGTCACCTATACATTGTAAATTGAAATGCCTTTCTTGATCCTACAAACCTTGGAGCTGCAAGGCTCTACCAACTTAACCACACAGGACCTGTTCTTCCCCTGTTACTGATTGAAGGACAAATATGTCTCTGATTGAAGGACAAATATGTCTCTGATTGAAGGACAAATATGTCTCTGATTGAAGGACAAATATGTCTCTGATTGAAGGACAAATATGTCTCTGATTGAAGGACAAATATGTCTCTGATTGAAGGACAAATATGTCTCTGATTGAAGGACAAATATGTCTCTGATTGAAGGACAAATATGTCTCTGATTGAAGGACACAAATGTCTCTGATTGAAGGACAAATATGTCTCTGACTGAAGGTCCTTCTGTAGCTCAGGGTAGAGCAAATGCCAGGGTAGTGGGTTCTTCCCGACCACCCATTGAATGTATGCACAATGACTGTAAGTCGCTTTGGATAAAAGCGTCTGATAAATGGCATATATTATATATATTAAGGACAAATATGTCTCTGACTGAAGGACAAATATGTCTCTGATTGAAGGACAAATATGTCTCTGATTGAAGGACAAATATGTCTCTGATTGAAGGACAAATATGTCTCTGATTGAAGGACACAAATGTTTCTGATTGAAGGACACAAATGTTTCTGATTGAAGGACAAATATGTCTCTGATTGAAGGACACAAATGTTTCTGATTGAAGGACACAAATGTTTCTGATTGAAGGACACACACACATGCCTTAATAAGGATTGGACCTTTTTTTTTTTTTTTCATTTTCGCCTAAAATGACATACCCAAATCTAACTGCCTGTAGCTCAGGACCTGAAGCAAGGATATTCAAAATCATCTTTGAAATGCAAGAGAAAGGCCATAATGTATTATTTCAGCCCAGACGCAATTACATTTTTTTGACACTAGATGGCAACAGTGTATATATGAAAAGTTTTAGACTGATCCAATGAACCATTGCATATCCGTTCAAAATGTTTCAAGGTGATTCTGATTGAAGGATAAGCACATATGCTCTAAGATGTTTCTGATTGAAGGACAAACACACAACACATGCCCTAAGATATCTGATCAGTCCAGCAGCGATTATAGAAGGAGTGAGATACCTTATCTCAACTGCCTTTTCATCGTCTCAACTGCCTTTTCATCGTGCTAAATATCCTAGAAGATAATAATCATTAGTTTGAAGTGCCTATAGACCATAGTAGAGCTGAGGTCACTCTGTCAGTCCAAGGACTGTCCTGTCAGCATCTGCCAGATGTCACTCTGTCAGTCCAAGGACTGTCCTGTCAGCATCTGCCAGATGTCACTCTGTCCGACCAAGGACTGTCCTGTCATCAGTTATTATTATAATTGTTTTGCAGACTCTCTTGCACAGGCTCGATGTACATGTACATTCACTGGACTCTAACCACACACTCACACATACTACACGGACACACAAACACGCGCACACACACACACACATTCACATTCCTTCACACACACTGCTGCTGTTTGTTATCTCTGCACAGTCACTTTAATAACTCACATTTACATTTACATTTAAGTCATTTAGCACGCTCTTATCCAGAGCGACTTACAAATTGGTGCATACACCTTATGACATCCAGTGGAACAGCCACTTTACAATAGTGCATCTAGATCTTTTTAGGGGGGTGAGAAGGATTACTTACCCTATCCTAGGTATTCCTTGAAGAGGTGGGGTTTCAGGTGTCTCCGGAAGGTGGTGATTGACTCCGCTGTCCGATGTACATACAGTGGGGCAAAAAAAGTATTTAGTCAGCCACCAATTGTGCAAGTTCTCCCACTTAAAAATATGAGAGAGGCCTGTAATTTTCATCATAGGTACAGTACACTTCAACTATAACAAAATGAGAGAAACAAATTCCAGAAAATTACATTGTAGGATTTTTATGCATTTATTTGCAAATGATGGTGGAAAATAAGTATATGGTCACCTAGAAACAAGCAAGATTTCTGTCTCTCACAGACCTGTAACTTCTTCTTTAAGAGGCTCCTCTGTCCTCCACTCGTTACCTGTATTAATGGCACCTGTTTGAACTTGTTATCAGTAAAAAAGACACCTGTCCACAACCTCAAACAGTCACACTGCAAACTCCACTATGGCCAAGACCAAAGAGCTGTCAAAGGACACCAGAAACAAAATTGTAGACCTGCACCAGGCTGGGAAGACTGAATCTGCAATAGGTAAGCAGCTTGGTTTGAAGAAATCAACTGTGGGAGCAATTATTAGGAAGACATACAAGACCACTGATAATCTCCCTCGATCTGGGACTCCACGCAAGATCTCAACCCGTGGGGTCAAAATGATCAAAAGTTCATTTGTGGAATTTCTTTCCTTCCTAATGTGTTTGAGCCAATCAGGTGTGTTGTGACAAGGTAGGGGGGCATACAGAACATAGACCTATCTGGTAAAATACCAAGTCCATATTATGGCAAGAACAGCTCAAATAAGCAAAGAGAAATGACAGTCCATCATTACTTTAAGACATGAAGGTCAGTCCATCATTACTTTAAGACATGAAGGTCAGTCCATCATTACTTTAAGACATGAAGGTCAGTCCATCATTACTTTAAGACATGAAGGTCAGTCCATCATTACTTTAAGACATGAAGGTCAGTCCATCATTACTTTAAGACATGAAGGTCAGTCCATCATTACTTTAAGACATGAAGGTCAGTCCATCATTACTTTAAGACATGAAGGTCAGTCCATCATTACTTTAAGACATGAAGGTCAGTCCATCATTACTTTAAGACATGAAGGTCAGTCCATCATTACTTTAAGACATGAAGGTCAGTCCATCATTACTTTAAGACATGAAGGTCAGTCCATCATTACTTTAAGACATGAAGGTCAGTCCATCATTACTTTAAGACATGAAGGTCAGTCCATCATTACTTTAAGACATGAAGGTCAGTCCATCATTACTTTAAGACATGAAGGTCAGTCCATCATTACTTTAAGACATGAAGGTCAGTCCATCATTACTTTAAGACATGAAGGTCAGTCCATCATTACTTTAAGACATGAAGGTCAGTCAATCCGGAACATTTCAAAAACGGTGAAAGTTTCTTCGAGTGCAGTCAGTCGCAAAAACCCATCAAGCACTATGATGAAACCGGCTCTCATGAGGACCGCCACAAGAAAGGAAGACCCATAGTTACCTCAGATTGCACCTCACAGAGTTCAGTAACAGACACATCTCCACATCAATTAGTCGGACCTTCAGACCTTCATGGTCTATATATACATATATATATATATACATATATAGTGAGGGGATAGAATATGTAGTATATCTGAAGAATATGAATGGTAGAATTGTATATATACAGCAATAGTTTAATAGGATGGACTTGACTAGAATACAGTATATACATATGAAATGAGTAAAACAGCATGTAAACATTAGTAAAGTGACCAGTGTTCCGTTATTAAAGGGACCAGTGTTCCATTATTAAAGTGACCAGTGTTCCGTTATTAAAGGGACCAGTGTTCCATTATTAAAGTGACCAGTGTTCCATTTTTAAAGTGACCAGTGTTCCATTATTGAAGGGACCAGTGTTCCATTATTAAAGGGACCAGTGTTCCATTATTAAAGTGACCAGTGTTCCATTTTTAAAGTGACCAGTGTTCCATTATTGAAGGGACCAGTGTTCCATTATTAAAGGGACCAGTGTTCCATTATTAAAGTGACCAGTGTTCCATTTTAAAGTGACCAGTGTTCCATTATTGAAGGGACCAGTGTTCCATTATTAAAGGGACCAGTGTTCCACTATTAAAGTGACCAGTGTTCCATTATTAAAGGGACCAGTGTTCCATTATTAAAGGGACCAGTGTTCCATTATTAAAGTGACCAGTGTTCCATTATTAAAGTGACCAGTGTTCCATTTTAAAGTGACCAGTGTTCCATTATTGAAGGGACCAGTGTTCCATTATTAAAGGGACCAGTGTTCCGTTATTAAAGGGACCAGTGTTCCATTATTAAAGTGACCAGTGTTCCATTATTAAAGGGACCAGTGTTCCATTATTAAAGGGACCAGTGTTCCGTTATTAAAGGGAGCAGTGTTCCACTATTAAAGTGACCAGTGTTCCATTATTAAAGGGACCAGTGTTCCATTATTAAAGGGACCAGTGTTCCGTTATTAAAGGGACCAGTGTTCCATTATTAAAGGGACCAGTGTTCCATTATTAAAGTGACCAGTGTTCCATTATTAAAGGGACCAGTGTTCCATTATTAAAGGGACCAGTGTTCCATTATTAAAGGGACCAGTGTTCCATTATTAAAGGGACCAGTGTTCCATTATTAAAGGGACCAGTGTTCCATTATTAAAGGGACCAGTGTTCCATTATTAAAGTGACCAGTGTTCCATTATTAAAGGGACCAGTGTTCCGTTATTAAAGGGACCAGTGTTCCATTATTAAAGTGACCAGTGTTCCACTATTAAAGTGACCAGTGTTCCATTTTTAAAGTGACCAGTGTTCCATTATTGAAGGGACCAGTGTTCCATTATTAAAGGGACCAGTGTTCCATTATTAAAGGGACCAGTGTTCCATTATTAAAGGAACCAGTGTTCCACTATTAAAGTGACAAGTGTTCCGTTATTAAAGGGACCAGTGTTCCATTAGTAAAGTGACCAGTGTTCCATTATTAAAGGGACCAGTGATTCCATTATTAAAGTGACCAGTGTTCCGTTATTAAAGGGACCAGTGTTCCATCATTAAAGTGACCAGTGTTCCGTTATTAAAGGGACCAGTGTTCCATTAGTAAAGTGACCAGTGTTCCATTATTAAAGGGACCAGTGATTCCATTATTAAAGTGACCAGTGTTCCGTTATTAAAGGGACCAGTGTTCCATTATTAAAGTGACCAGTGTTCCATTATTAAAGGGACCAGTGTTCCATTATTAAAGGGACCAGTGTTCCATTATTAAAGGGACCAGTGTTCCATTATTAAAGGGACCAGTGTTCCATTATTAAAGTGACCAGTGTTCCATTATTAAAGGGACCAGTGTTCCATTATTAAAGGGACCAGTGTTCCATTATTAAAGTGACCAGTGTTCCATTATTAAAGGGACCAGTGTTCCATTAGTAAAGTGACCAGTGTTCCATTATTAAAGGGACCAGTGATTCCATTATTAAAGTGACCAGTGTTCCGTTATTAAAGGGACCAGTGTTCCATTATTAAAGTGACCAGTGTTCCGTTATTAAAGGGACCAGTGTTCCATTATTAAAGGGACCAGTGTTCCATTATTAAAGGGACCAGTGTTCCATTATTAAAGTGACTAGTGTTCCATTATTAAAGGGACCAGTGTTCCGTAATTAAAGGGACCAGTGTTCCATTATTAAAGGGACCAGTGTTCCATTATTAAAGTGACCAGTGTTCCATTATTAACGTGACCAGTGTTCCATTATTAAGGTGACCAGTATTCCATTATTAAAGAGACCCGTGTTCCATTATTAAAGGGACCAGTGTTCCATTATTAAAGTGACCAGTGTTCCATCATTAAAGGGACCAGTGTTCCATTATTAAAGGGACCAGTGTTCCACTATTAAATTGACCAGTGTTCCATTTTTAAAGGGACCAGTGTTCCATTATTAAAGAGACCAGTGTTCCATTATTAAAGAGACCAGTGTTCCATTATTAAAGGGACCACTGTTCCATTATTAAAGGGACCAGTGTTCCATTAGTAAAGTGACTAGTGTTCCATTATTAAAGGGACCAGTGTTCCATTATTAAAGTGACCAGTGTTCCACTATTAAAGTGACCAGTGTTCCATTATTAAAGGGACCAGTGTTCCATTATTAAAGGGACCAGTGTTCCATTATTACAGTGACCAGTGTTCCATGTCTATGTACATAGGGTAGCCCTCCTTCTCTCCCCACCCATCCCCAACCCCCTCCTCTCCAGCTCCCCATCCACCAGCCCCCTCCTCCCCATGTCCCCAGGCACGTCTCCCTCACCACCTGTCCCAAACCCCCTCCTCTCCACCTCCCCATCCACCAGCCCCCTCCTCCCCATGTTCCCAGGCCCCTCTCCCTCCCCACCTGTCCCGAACCCCCTCCTCTCCACCTCCCCATCCACCAGCCCCCTCCCCACCAGTCCCCAAGCCCCCTAGTCCCCCAGCTGCCAGAGCCTCTAAAGGATTATGGTCCAAATCCTCAGTCATTGTTTTGTGATGTCACACAGACTGAGCGACGGATACCAGCTCTACTCTCCTCCCATGATCCTTCACACCACATTGAGACGGAGGCCAGCTGTCCTCCCATGATCCTTCACACCACACTGAGACGGAGGCCAGCTGTCCTCCCATGATCCTTCACACCACACTGCTCAGGGACTTCAGAGACACACCGCTCTTCCAGCTCAGCACGGGAGAGTGTGTTTGTGTGCAAGTGCGTGTGTGTGTGCATCCAACATAAATTAGCTGCACAGTAGTAGACAAGACCAGGAGGCAGCAAATGGATGGATCTGTTTGAGAGACAGACAGACGGGCGGACGGACAGACGGACAGAAGGTCTCCCTACATTACAACGGTCCTGTCTGGTCTCCCTACATTACAACGGTCCTGTCTGGTCTCCCTACATTACAACGGTCCTGTCTGGTCTCCCTACATTACAACGGTCCTGTCTGGTCTCCCTACATTACAACGGTCCTGTCTGGTCTCCCTACATTATAACGGTCCTGTCTGGTCTCCCTACATTACAACGGTCCTGTCTGGTCTCCCTACATTACAACGGTCCTGTCTGGTCTCCCTACATTACAACGGTCCTGTCTGGTCTCCCTACATTACAACGGTCCTGTCTGGTCTCCCTACATTACAACGGTCCTGTCTGGTCTCCCTACATTACAACGGTCCTGTCTGTTCTCCCTACATTACAACGGTCCTGTCTGGTCTCCCTACATTACAACGGTCCTGTCTGGTCTCCCTACATTACAACGGTCCTGTCTGTTCTCCCTACATTACAACGGTCCTGTCTGTTCTCCCTACATTACAACGGTCCTGTCTGGTCTCCCTACATTACAACGGTCCTGTCTGGTCTCCCTACATTACAACGGTCCTGTCTGGTCTCCCTACATTACAACGGTCCTGTCTGGTCTCCCTACATTACAACGGTCCTGTCTGTTCTAACGGTCTCCCTTCCACGTCAATGGTCCTGTCTGTCTGACCACAATAGAGTCTTTATGTGGGAGTGGAAATCCTCAAACTTGTCCTCTGCTCCCACAGCATTTAGACACACTGACATTAGCATCATTATCCACAGCTCTGGGCTGATCTAGGATCAGGTCTTCATTATCCAAAGCTCTGTGCTGATCTAGGATCAGGTCTTCATTATCCACAGCTCTGTGCTGATCTAGGATCAGGTCTTCATTATCCACAGCTCTGTGCTGATCTAGGATCAGGTCTTCATTATCCACAGCTCTGTGCTGATCTAGGATCAGGTCTTCATTATCCACAGCTCTGTGCTGATCTAGGATCAGGTCTTCATTATCCACAGCTCTGTGCTGATCTAGGATCAGGTCTGTACATCAACTCCTAGGGATGGTATTAAAGTCTTTAATGTAAGTTACAGAAAGTAACCCACTGTTACCACCTCACTTCCTAGTGGGCCTAAAACAAACAAATAACAGAGGAGACAGTCCAATAAAATATATATATGTACCCAATATGTATATATATATATTTATTTTTATTTTATTTTAATTTTAATGTCAGCATACAAATGAACCTGAACTCCCTCATGGGCCTCTGATGACATAACTGGAACTCAGGGGGGAACAGAGGGCTTCAGGAGAAAGCTTTTCTCCATGGATAGGATTCTCCTCCGGCTCAACCTTTTATACAGTCTGTCTTGGCGCGCGAGGCTTTTTTTTGTGTGACGTTGGCATGACAACCCTGGGCTATAATCGCGTGGCCGAGGCTGTTGTCTTGTTGTGTTGTCAGTTGGAGTCTTTTGATAGGACAGACTTTGCGCACAGCTGCGGTTTGTGCTTTTGTGTTTCAGAGTAATTTTAGCTAACAGATTGGGACCTGTGAAAGCATGAAAGCCTCAAAACCGTTGATACTTTCAACCCCGACACTGCGAACGAGAGAAAACAGAGAGGAGAGGAAAGAGAAAGTCTGAAAACATTGGACACATAATTTGTGGGGTATTTAAACAGAGGATAAAATGGCATAACGTCTCTGAAACCAATTAAATTAAATCTACTAACTGTAGAATCATCCATGAAATGCAGAACAGGGGGGGAAACCTCATGCAAAATTCATAGATTGTCGGTTTTAGTTGTTGCTGCTGTCGTCATACGGAATAGTAGTGTATCATTTGATTGCAGACATCCATTTTCATCTCCCGAAAGCAATAAAACAATAAAACTTTATTCACACTGTAAAAAATAAAACAGATTGTATGGCAGCTGTGTTGAAGACATCAGAGAAAAATAACTGAGACTAACTCAACTCAAAACATGTCCAGACAAGACTACCACACAGTAAATATGATTCTGGATGAGATCCTCTACAGTCCATCTAAACCCGAAGCAGAGTGTGC
Organism: Oncorhynchus keta; assembly: GCF_023373465.1. Lineage (NCBI taxonomy): Eukaryota > Metazoa > Chordata > Actinopteri > Salmoniformes > Salmonidae > Oncorhynchus > Oncorhynchus keta. Next base: position 4,600,380 of record NC_068435.1, on the reverse strand, counting down.
TGTGACTCTTTGGTCCGTCTACACAGCCCTAATACAACACTGGGACCCAATATAGGGCCCTACTACAACACTGGGACCCTATATAGGGCCCTACTACAACACTGGTACCCTATATAGGGCCCTACTACAACACTGGGACCCAATATAGGGCCCTACTACAACACTGGGACCCTATATAGGGCCCTACTACAACACTGGTACCCTATATAGGGCCCTACTACAACACTGGGACCCAATATAGGGCCCTACTACAACACTGGGACCCAATATAGGGCCCTACTACAACACTGGGACCCTATATAGGGCCCTACTACAACACTGGAACCCTATATAGGGCCCTACTACAACACTGGAACCCTATTCCCTATATAGGGCCCTACTACAACACTGGGACCCTATATAGGGCCCTACTACAACACTGGGACCCTATTCCCTATATAGGGCCCTACTACAACACTGGAACCCTATATAGGGCCCTACTACAACACTGGGACCCTATATAGGGCCCTACTACAACACTGGGACCTTATATAGGGCCCTACTACAACACTGGAACCCTATATAGGGCCCTACTACAACACTGGAACCCTATATAGGGCACTACTACAACACTAGGACCCTATATAGGGCACTACTACAACACTGGGACCCTATATAGGGCCCTACTACAACACTGGAACCCAATATAGGGCCCTACTACAACACTGGGACCCTATATAGGGCCCTACTACAACACTGGAACCCTATATAGGGCCCTACTACAACACTGGAACCCAATATAGGGCCCTACTACAACACTGGGACCCTATATAGGGCCCTACTACAACACTGGAACCCTATATAGGGCCCTACTACAACACTGGGACCCTATATAGGGCCCTACTACAACACTAGGACCCTATATAGGGTCCTACTACAACACTGGAACCCTATATAGGGCCCTACTACAACACTAGGACCCTATATAGGGCCCTACTACAACACTGGAACCCTATATAGGGCCCTACTACAACACTAGGACCCTATATAGGGCCCTACTACAACACTAGGACCCTATATAGGGCACTACTACAACACTGGGACCCTATATAGGGCCCTACTACAACACTGGAACCCTATATAGGGCACTACTACAACACTGGAACCCTATATAGGGCACTACTACAACACTGGTAGCCTATATAGGGCCCTACTACAACACTGGGACCCTATTCCCTATATAGTGCACTACTACAACACTGGAACCCTATATAGGGCACTACTACAACACTGGGACCCTATATAGGGCACTACTACAACACTGGGACCCTATATAGGGCCCTACTACAACACTGGGACCCTATTCCCTATATAGTGCACTACTACAACACTAGGACCCTATATAGGGCACTACTACAACACTAGGACCCTATATAGGGCACTACTACAACACTGGGACCCTATATAGGGCCCTACTACAACACTGGGACCCTATTCCCTATATAGGGCACTACTACAACACTAGGACCCTATATAGGGCACCACTACAACACTGGGACCCTATTCCCTATATAGTGCACTACTCCAACACTAGGACCCTATTCCCTATATAGTGCATTACTACAACACTGGGACCCTATTCCCTATATATAGTGCACTACTCCAACACTGGGCCCCTATTCCCTATATAGTGCACTACTACAACACTGGGACCCTATTCCCTATATAGTGCACTACTACAATACTATGACCCTATTCCCTATATAGTGCACTACTACAACACTGGGCCCCTATTCCCTATATAGTGCACTACTACAACACTGGGACCCTATTCCCTATATAATGCACTACTCCAACACTGGGACCCTATTCCCTATATAGTGCACTACTCCAACACTGGGCCCCTATTCCCTATATAGTGCACTACTACAACACTGGGACCCTATTCCCTATATATAGTGCATTACTACAACACTGGGCCCCTATTCCCTATATAGTGCATTACTACAACACTGGGACCCTATTCCCTATATATAGTGCATTACTACAACACTGGGCCCCTATTCCCTATATAGTGCATTACTACAACACTGGGCCCCTATTCCCTATATAGTGCATTACTACAACACTGGGACCCTATTCCCTATATAGTGCACTACTACAACACTGGGACCCTATTCCCTATATAATGCATTACTACAACACTGGGCCCCTATTCCCTATATAGTGCACTACTACAACACTGGGACCCTATTCCCTATATAGTGCATTACTACAACACTGGGACCCTATTCCCTATATAGTGCATTACTACACCACTGGGACCCTATTCCCTATATAGTGCACTACTACAACACTGGGACCCTATTCCCTATATAGTGCATTACTACAACACTGGGACCCTATTCCCAGGCACCGCTGTCGACTTGTTGTCGTAGTAAAATCAAACAATGAATGACTTTTCAACTGAGGAAACATACTTCAGGATTCTAATGTACCTGTCACAGCCATTTTGTTTCCAGAGAGAGTGATTCATAGAGAATATCTAGACGTGGTTTTATTCGACAGCTGAATATCGGTCTCAGTAGTAACACTGCTACACATCTGACATTTACATCTCGTTTATATTTCATGCATTGGTTTATTAAGAAAGTGTGTGTGTGTGTGTGTGTGTGTGTGTGTGTGTGTGTGTGTGTGTGTCTGTGTGTGTGTGTGTGTGTGTGTGTGTGTGTGTGTGTGTGTGTGTGTGTGTGTGTGTGTGTGTGTGTGTGTGTGTGTGTGTGTGTGTGTGTGTGTGTGTGTGTGTGTGTGTGTGTGTGTGTGTGTGTGTGTGTGAGAGTGTGTGTGTGTAGGGTAATATCTTAGCTCATAGCTACTAGTTAGAGATGTCAGCAGAGACTACAGGGCTATACTTCCGTCAGGCTGTAGTCTGTAAATAAGTAATGAGACTGACTTGAGCTGAAATGACAACCGGCTGTGAATAAGTCAAACACTGAAGAAAGATTGTTATTTATCCTGCTGTATAGTTAATAACACCCAGTGTGTTGAGACGAGACGACGAGGGGCCCAATCCACTGTATAGTTAATAACTCCCAGTGTGTTGAGACGAGACGACGAGGGGCCCAATCCACTGTATAGTTAATAACACCCAGTGTGTTGAGACGAGACGACGAGGGGCCCAATCCACTGTATAGTTAATAAAACCCAGTGAGTTGAGACGAGACGACGAGGGGCCCAATCCACTGTATAGTTAATAAAACCCAGTGTGTTGAGACGAGACGACGAGGGGCCCAATCCACTGTATAGTTAATAACACCCAGTGTGTTGAGACGAGACGACGAGGGGCCCAATCCACTGTATAGTTAATAAAACCCAGTGAGTTGAGACGAGACGACGAGGGGCCCAATCCACTGTATAGTTAATAACTCCCAGTGTGTTGAGACGAGACGACGAGGGGCCCAATCCACTGTATAGTTAATAAAACCCAGTGAGTTGAGACGAGACGACGAGGGGCCCAATCCACTGTATAGTTAATAAAACCCAGTGTGTTGAGACGAGACGACGAGAGGCCCAATCCACTGTATAGTTAATAACACCCAGTGTGTTGAGACGAGACGAGACGACGAGGGGCCCAATCCACTGTATAGTTAATAACACCCAGTGTGTTGAGACGAGACGAGACGACGAGGGGCCCAATCCACTGTATAGTTAATAACACCCAGTGTGTTGAGACGAGACGACGAGGGGCCCAATCCACTGTATAGTTAATAACACCCAGTGTGTTGAGACGAGACGAGACGACGAGAGGCCCAATCCACTGTATAGTTAATAACACCCAGTGTGTTGAGACGAGACGACGAGGGGCCCAATCCACTGTATAGTTAATAACACCCAGTGTGTTGAGACGAGACGACGAGGGGCCCAATCCACAAAGTCACAATGTCATTTCTAATAAATTGAGGAATGTTGTTTGGAAATCAATCGAAAATGGTCATCTATATTTTTCATGATTGTGTAATTTTGGGTGGTTTCATTTTATCCAGCTTTCTGCTTCTTTTTTATTGTCACTAGCTATCTCTCTGAAGAGGACTAGAGGTCCATGTTGTGTTACTGATTAATGTCACTAGCTATCTCTCTGAAGAGGACTAGAGGTCCATGTTGTGTTACTGATTAATGTCACTAGCTACCTCTCTGAAGAGGACTAGAGGTCCATGTTGTGTTACTGATTAATGTCACTAGCTATCTCTCTGAAGAGGACTAGAGGTCCATGTTGTGTTACTGATTAATGTCACTAGCTATCTCTCTGAAGAGGACTAGAGGTCCATGTTGTGTTACTGATTAATGTCACTAGCTATCTCTCTGAAGAGGACTAGAGGTCCATGTTGTGTTACTGATTAATGTCACTAGCTACCTCTCTGAAGAGGACTAGAGGTCCATGTTGTGTTACTGATTAATGTCACTAGCTATCTCTCTGAAGAGGGCTAGAGGTCCATGTTGTGTTACTGATTAATGCCATTAGCTATCTCTCAGAAGAGGGCTAGAGGTCCATGTTGTCTTACTGATTAATGCCACTAGCTATCTATCTGAAGAGGGCTAGAGGTCCATGTTGTGTTACTGATTAATGCCATTAGCTATCTCTCTGAAGAGGACTAGAGGTCCATGTTGTCTTACTGATTAATGTCACTAGCTATCTCTCTGAAGAGGACTAGAGGTCCATGTTGTGTTACTGATTAATGTCACTAGCTACCTCTCTGAAGAGGACTAGAGGTCCATGTTGTGTTACTGATTAATGTCACTAGCTACCTCTCTGAAGAGGACTAGAGGTCCATGTTGTGTTACTGATTAATGCCATTAGCTATCTCTCTGAAGAGGACTAGAGATCCATGTTGTGTTACTGATTAATGTCACTAGCTATCTCTCAGAAGAGGGCTAGAGGTCATGTTGTGTTACTGATTAATGTCACTAGCTAACTCTCTGAAGAGGACTAGAGATCCATGTTGTGTTACTGATTAATATAGTGTGTAAATCACATTTCAATGAACTCTGCAGTTTGGGGATGGAGTTTGGAGGGACTGAAAACAGGCATGTCAAATGGTTTCAACCAATGTTATTACCGTATTGCTTGTTTATTTTAGTTATATACAGTATATCATAGTAAACCGTTTCTATATATATATATATCATAGTAAACAGTTTCTATATATATATCATAGTAAACAGTTTCTATATATATATCATAGTAAACTGTTTCTATATATATATATCATAGTAAACAGTTTCTATATATATATCATAGTAAACAGTTTCTATATATATATCATAGTAAACTGTTTCTCTATATTTATCATAGTAAACAGTTTCTATATATATATCATAGTAAACAGTTTCTATATTTATATCATAGTAAACTGTTTCTATATATTTATCATAGTAAACAGTTTCTATATATATATATATCATAGTAAACAGTTTCTATATATATATCATAGTAAACAGTTTCTATATATATATCATAGTAAACAGTTTCTATATATATATATATCATAGTAAACAGTTTCTATATATATATCATAGTAAACAGTTTCTATATATATATATCATAGTAAACTGTTTCTCTATATTTATCATAGTAAACAGTTTCTATATATATATATATCATAGTAAACAGTTTCTATATATATATCATAGTAAACAGTTTCTATATATATATATCATAGTAAACAGTTTCTATATATATATCATAGTAAACAGTTTCTATATATATATATCATAGTAAACTGTTTCTCTATATTTATATCATAGTAAACAGTTTCTATATATATATATCATAGTAAACAGTTTCTATATATATATATCATAGTAAACAGTTTCTATATATATATCATAGTAAACAGTTTCTATATATATATATCATAGTAAACAGTTTCTATATATATATCATAGTAAACAGTTTCTATATATATATATCATAGTAAACTGTTTCTCTATATTTACATCATAGTAAACAGTTTCTATATATATATATATCATAGTAAACTGTTTCTCTATATTTATATCATAGTAAACAGTTTCTATATATATATATCATAGTAAACAGTTTCTATATATATATATCATAGTAAACGTTTTAGTGAATTGGAAATAATTGACAACAAAATGTCAGTTCAAGATATCACCACCCTCATAATCAAATCAAATCCAATTTTATTTGTCACATGCTTGGTGAACAACAGGTGTTGACTAACAGTGTTGACTAACAGTGAAATGTGCCCCTCCCAACAACGCAGAGAGAAAGTAAGAGACAATAATATAAAGATAATGAAATCAGAATACAGAATGAGTAACTTCACGTTTAACGTAGAGATTCAAAACAATCCTGGGTTTTGGGCAATGCGCCCATTTAAAGGTTATTTACGTCGAACATAATGCAACTTTTACCGTGAATGTGGTTCGTAAATGCCTTTGAGACGTGCATTACGATTGGATCACATCTGTACTCATCGGACGGCTCTATAATCAAACGAGTCCCTGCATAGACCAGTACCTTGGAATTGAAAAACAAAAAAAAACATAACAATGAGCTTTTTAAGAAATTAAGATTTAAATGTTGTTGTTTTTTACAGAAACAAATATAGGTCTCTCTGTAGTCAGCAGGAAGCATATTGTGAAACATTTCTACCTGTTGTTGATTCTGATGATACTATTTAACAAAGTGCAGCTGCCTCTAACCGTTAAAACCCCTGGATGACATTTCACCATAACGCCTTTCATTTTATCACAGGATACAGTTTTATTACTCGTCGGTGTATTGTTTACCGAAAGGTTGGCTGGTCCTCTTTACGGTCTCGTAGATCACATCATTACCTTCTTCTTGTTTCACAAAGCCCTGCTCCAAAAGCTTCCAACATATCTAACTTCACTGTTCAGATTTAAAATGTAAAGTTATCAAACCCATTGGGTGCCTACAGAGTTAACTATAGAGACCTCATTGGGTGGCTACAGAGTTAACTATAGAGACCCCATTGGGTGCCTACAGAGTTAACTCTAGAGACCCCATTGGGTGGCTACAGAGTTAACTCTAGAGACCCCATTGGGTGGCTACAGAGTTAACTCTAGAGACCCCATTGGGTGGCTACAGAGTTAACTCTAGAGACCCCATTGGGTGGCTACAGAGTTCACTCTAGAGACCCCATTGGGTGCCTACAGAGTTAACTCTAGAGACCCCATTGGGTGGCTACAGAGTTCACTCTAGAAACCCCATTGGGTGGCTACAGAGTTAACTCTAGAGACCCCATTGGGTGCCTACAGAGTTAACTCTAGAGACCCCATTGGGTGGCTACAGAGTTAACTATAGAGACCCCATTGGGTGGCTACAGAGTTAACTCTAGAGACCCCATTGGGTGGCTACAGAGTTAACTCTAGAGACCCCATTGGGTGGCTACAGAGTTAACTCTAGAGACCCCACTGGGTGCCTACAGAGTTAACTATAGAGACCCCATTGGGTGCCTACAGAGTTAACTCGAGAGACCCCATTGGGTGGCTACAGAGTTAACTCTAGAGACCCCATTGGGTGCCTACAGAGTTAACTCTAGAGACCCCATTGGGTGGCTACAGAGTTAACTCTAGAGACCCCATTGGGTGCCTACAGAGTTAGATAAGTCAACCTTTAGTAATCTTGCTCCACATGTCTGGAATAATCTCCAATATAAATGTAGAATAGATGCGTTAGTGTCCCTTGGGCAGTTCAGGCAGCGGACAAGAGGATTTCTATAATGAACAGTGTGTTTGTTTTAGTTTTGTGTTTATTGTGTATATTTATGTTATGTGTGTTGTGTTTTAAATTGTATTTTGATATATATTTTTTTATTGTGTATATATAGGGCTCCCTCGTAAAAGAGACACGGGTCTCAACGGTGACTCCCTGGGGCTCCCTCGTAAAAGAGACACTGGTCCCAATGGTGACCCCCTGGGGCTCCCTCGTAAAAGAGACACTGGTCTCAACGGTGACTCTCTGGGGCTCCCTCGTAAAAGAGACACTGGTCTCAACGGTGACTCTCTGGGGCTCCCTCGTAAAAGAGACACTGGTCTCAACGGTGACCCCCTGGGGCTCCCTCGTAAAAGAGACACTGGTCTCAACGGTGACCCCCTGGGGCTCCCTCGTAAAAGAGACACTGGTCTCAACGGTGACTCTCTGGGGCTCCCTCGTAAAAGAGACACTGGTCCCAATGGTGACTCCCTGGGGCTCCCTCGTAAAAGAGACACGGGTTTCAATGGTGACTCTCCGGGGCTCCCTCGTAAAAGAGACACTGGTCTCAACGGTGACCCCCTGGGGCTCCCTCGTAAAAGAGACACTGGTCTCAACGGTGACCCCCTGGGGCTCCCTCGTAAAAGAGACACTGGTCTCAATGGTGACTCTCTGGGGCTCCCTCGTAAAAGAGACACTGGTCTCAACGGTGACCCCCTGGGGCTCCCTCGTAAAAGAGACACGGGTCTCAACGGTGACTCCCTGATTAAATAAATAAAGGCAAAATAATTAAATCCTAGCCTTAGTTTAGTGTTTATATCTAAGCTGGGTGATCTAGCACAATGACAGTAGTAGCAGCAGCTTGTATGTACATATGCACTAAAGTGTGTTTTCCAAAGGCATGCAGATATGCTTGCATTCCAAATTGTCCCCTATTCCCTACGTAGTGCACGACTTTAGACCATGGCCGACTCTTAAATTAAAAAAAAAAAAAAATGCTGTGTTTGAACTAAATTTGGGTTCTTTGGTAACCCGGTGCTGGGTTCAATATTGGGCAGAATACACGCTGGGTTATTTTGACACAGCCATGTGGGTTGCATGAATAAACACAACATCTTGGGGTTTTGGGATTACCCAAAACATGGGTTAATTTAATCATCAGCTGGGTACACACTGGGATGATCTAGCTGCTGGGTCTTTTTGAATGCTATCCTTCTGAAGCTTATTAGGGGCTTTCAGTTCGATCTTATTGGCCACCCGTGATAGTAAATGTCAGTCCGGTGTATCGTGTTAAAGAGATTCTCCGGGTACCTTTGTATCAATTTTATCCAGTAGTTCTGAAAAGTAGCGTTCAAGAGCCAAAAGTGGTCCCTGAAAATTGCGTACTACCTCACATTATGTGCACCATGACACTGCCCTCTCTCTCCCTTTGCTGTGTGTGCATCTTGCTAGCTAGGCTCTGAAGATCATTAGCTAGAACTCAAATTGCTTGGGGTCTGGCCCACGTGTGGGGTAACATTTTGGGAAAATGGCACAGCAAAAAACAGTCACTTTCAAACTAGGGATTTTGTGGCTAATTGAGGTAAGACAGTAAGTCTGCTCATAGATTATGCGTGTATGAACTACACATTGACACATCCAGCCCGGAGCATGTCTCCAAGTTTACACAACTGCAAATTAAATTGTTCCTTTTTTTGTTGTTGTATTTGACACATTCTTCTAGAATATGAAGATTATTAATTACATATTATAATGAGGTGGTATCTATTCTAGCAATTGGATTTGCATAGGCTTTTAGGGAACTTGTACATTTCTGTAAACCTCATTGAAACTCATGTTCAACTTTTACATGTGATAACTATACAACAGAACAGATGAACAGTAGCAACATTTACTCACACGGGTGGCTAAAAATAACTATCCGAATGCCACACCGAAGTAAACTACGCCTCCAGTCTTCGGATTTGACCCGCAGGGTCAAAGCTCAATAGCCCAGCACCAAATAACCCAACATCAACAACCCAACCTTGCTCTTTAAAGATAACATATAATAATTAAACCATGTTGTTTTGGAACGTGAGTGTCGGGGGCCATTCGACCTCCCCACATATGCAGAAATGTTATTCAGTTGCTAATTTTCTCCTCCTACACGTTTCCCGAGTTAAACGTTCACTTCAACATATAGAAATAAAAACATACTATTTAGCATCGTAAATGACATCGTGAAACAGTAGTGTTAGTTTCGTTTGTTTCTTCTACCAGTACAACTGAGTAGTCTGACTTCAAGCATTGGAAAGGAACAAACAGTAACATAAAGACTGGACCAACTTCATAAGAAAAAAGTTTTACCCGAGAATTTACACAAACACAGAATATAACAAACGATATGTAATGCAAAATAAACAAAAAAGGTAAACAGACAGAACTTTTGTAAAACCATTGTTGGTACCAGTATTATAATAACGGTTTTAATGTTTTCTTTCAACACCTCAAAAAGTTTCCATTATAAGACTAACATACATATACACATATATCAGCTGGAACTACGAGTAAATCAAGTACAGGCACCTCTGATGACAATGTTTTTGATGTCATGGTTACAGTACATTCCAGGTCATTTTCATTCCAGAGTTCTAAGTTCCAGTTCTTTTTCTTCCTGGTTGGTCAGCTGGTGCTACAGGGTCTCAGCCCCCGATTTACAACTCCTTCCTACGAAAGAAGGGGGGTGTCTGAGGTACCCAGGCTCAGGGAGGAGGAGGAGAGGGAGGTGAGGGTGGAGAGGAGTAGAGAGGGGAAGAGGAGGAGAGGAGGAAGAGAGTTGAGCAAGTTAAGGGAGTTAAGGAGGACAGGGTAATGGGCAACGATTCTATCATGCAGAAGACGATGGTTCAAGTCTTGTTCCTGTTCCTGGTCCAGTCTCGTCCAGCTCCAGCATACAGGTGGCTTCAATCTTACTGGTCCCAGTCAACATGGGGAAGGTGAACCTCCGCCCTGTGACATCGTGCCAGCCTCGGGGGGAGGAGGAGGGAGAACGGACTGCCCAGCGGGAGGGGGGGCGGCGGTTGGCTGGCCTCGCCGGACGCAGGAAACACGACTCCAGGGGTGGAGCCACCGGGGAACGAGGGAGGTCCTTCAGGAGAGGAGGAAGTAGATGTTAGCAAGAGAGGGGGAGACAAAATAGTTTCCTATATTTCAATATTCAATTTTTTTTAAATGATTTTAATAATTTAATAAAGAAGTATGAGGAAAATAAGTCTGAACAAAAGCAAGTTTGACTAAAACAGGAAAACAAACAATGACCAGAGTATAGGTCTACCAGGAGGTGAAACACCAGGTGGAGGAACTACAGTGTGATGAAACAGGTGGAGGAACTACAGTGTGATGAAACAGGTAGATGAACTACAGGGTGATGAAACAGGTGGAGGAACTACAGTGTGATGAAACAGGTGGAGGAACTACAGGGTGATGAAACAGGTGGAGGAACTACAGTGTGATGAAACAGGTGGAGGAACTACAGGGTGATGAAACAGGTGGAGGAACTACAGTGTGATGAAACAGGTGGAGGAACTACAGGGTGATGAAACAGGTGGAGGAACTACAGTGTGATGAAACAGGTGGAGGAACTACAGTGTGATGAAACAGGTGGAGGAACTACAGTGTGATGAAACAGGTGGAGGAACTACAGTGTGATGAAACAGGTAGAGGAACCACAGTGATGAAACAGGTGGAGGAACTACAGTGTGATGAAACAGGTAGAGGAACTACAGTGTGATGAAACAGGTGGAGGAACTACAGTGTGATGAAACAGGTGGAGGAACTACAGTGTGATGAAACAGGTGGAGGAACTACAGTGTGATGAAACAGGTGGAGGAACTACAGTGTGATGAAACAGGTAGAGGAACTACAGTGTGATGAAACAGGTGGAGGAACTACAGTGTGATGAAACAGGTGGAGGAACTAGTGTGATGAAACAGGTGGAGGAACTACAGTGTGATGAAACAGGTGGAGGAACTACAGTGTGATGAAACAGGTGGAGGAACTACAGTGTGATGAAACAGGTGGAGGAACTACAGTGTGATGAAACAGGTGGAGGAACTACAGTGTGATGAAACAGGTGGAGGAACTACAGGGTGATGAAACAGGTGGAGGAACTACAGTGTGATGAAACAGGTGGAGGAACTACAGTGTGATGAAACAGGTGGAGGAACTACAGTGTGATGAAACAGGTGGAGGAACTACAGTGTGATGAAACAGGTGGAGGAACTACAGTGTGATGAAACAGGTGGAGGAACTACAGTGTGATGAAACAGGTGGAGGAACTACAGTGTGATGAAACAGGTAGAGGAACTACAGTGTGATGAAACAGGTAGAGGAACTACAGTGTGATAAAACAGGTGGAGGAACTACAGTGTTGTGAAACAGGTGGAGGAACTACAGTGTGATGAAACAGGTGGAGGAACTACAGGGTGATGAAACAGGTGGAGGAACTACAGTGTTGTGAAACAGGTAGAGGAACTACAGGGTGATGAAACAGGTGGAGGAACTGACAGTGGATGAAACAGGTGGAGGAACTAGTGTGATGAAATAAGGAACTATCAGTGTGATGAAATAGGTGGAGGAATATGATATCACAGATGAAACAGGATAGAACAGAAGGATAAACAGGTGGAGGAAGTATAGAAACAGGTGGAAACTACAGGGTGATGAAACTATGTGGAGGAACTACTTGATGAATTAGCAACTGTTGATAACAGGTATGTAATTACCAGGTAATGATAACTACAGTTTGAAGAAACAGGTGGAGGAACTACAGGGTGATGAAACAGGTGGAGGAACTAAGTGTGATGAAACAGGTAGAGGAACTAGAGTGTGATGAAACAGGTGGAGGAACCAGTGTGATGCACAGGTGGAGGAACTACAGTGTACAAACAGGTGGAGGAACTACAGTGAAAAAGCATGTGGAGGAACACAATGTTGCAGGTGGAGGAACTACAGTGTTTGAAACATGGAGGAACTCAGTGTGACCCAGGTGGAGGAACTAAGCATGTGATGAAACAGGTGGAGGAACTACAGTGTGATGAAACAGGTAGATGAACCCAACTGGTGGAGAACTCAGTGTGATGAAACAGGTGGAAACACAATGAAACAGGTAGATGAACTACAGTGTGATCCCACAGGTGGAGGAACTACAGTGATCAAACAGGTGGACGCTACATTGTTTAAACAGGTGGAGGAACTACAGTGTTAGATGAAACAGGTGGAGGAACTACAGTGTGATGAAACAGGTGGAGGAACTACAGTGTTGTGAAACAGGTGGAGGAACTACAGTGTGAAGAAACAGGTGGAGGAACTACAGGGTGATGAAACAGGTGGAGGAACTAGAGTGTGATGAAACAGGTGGAGGAACTACAGTGTGATGCAACAGGTGGAGGTGAACGATGATCAGGGCTGGACACAGAAAACCAGGATGGAGGGAGTGTGGGAAAGTGTAGTTTAAATAATAATATCATAATATATAA